>NW_014569582.1:784556-785733 GCF_001313835.1 Polistes canadensis
ATAATATTATTTTAATATATCTTAATTATTTTTCCTCGCCAAAAATTAACTATCATCAAAAATTGAAATCTAATTATCGAAAGATTGTTTTAACGATTCAAATTAAAAAATTCTATTGGAAATATTCTAAACGTTTAAATAATAATTATTCCTATTAACCCCGTTAAAATAATCATATATAATATATATATATATAAAATAACCATGTCAGTTTATTCGATAAAATTCTAACAATAATAATAATAATCAACAACAAAATAATTAGCAAATTAATGAAAAATATAATGAAGTGAAGAGGGAAAATAAGGTGTAGAGGGGGGGGGGGGGTAGTAGTATGAGGGGAGAAATGTTTAGTATAATCTCTTGTAAATGTATTTAAGAGAATAAAGGAAAGGAAATAGAATTTCTAGTATCGTGAACCGAAATACTCTTTCTCTTTCTCTCTCTTTCTCTCTCTCTTTCTTTTCCTTCCCTTTTAACAGGGCTTCTTCTCCGAGGTCTTTCCCTTTCTCGCAGTCTTACGCTTACTTACAGACTTATGTACGGACTTATGTACGTCTCTACGGTATACCCTTAGCAAATAGGAAGAGAAGCCAGACATTCTGCAGCAGGTTACTTCTCTCTCTCCCCCCTTTTCACCCCTTACCCCACTCCTTACTCTACTACACACCACCCCCCTAGGGTGGGCTAATCGCACTAACGAGATCATATTATATTATTCCGACTTTACTAATCTTTATTAATCTCGTTTCTACTATGGGGCATGTGCAAACCCGCGTACCCATGCCAATTCTTATTCTCCACAAATCCACCAAACACTTCTCTTCTTCTTCTTATTCTTATTCTTATTCTTCTCTCTCTCTCTTTTAAGTAATTTCTACGTTTGTGGGGTTTAGTAATCGATTAGGAATAACTTTATTGTTCTATCGATGTAATTAAACAAAAAGCAATTTGTTTTTGTGATACGTGTAAATTCGACGATTTATTTTAAATGTATTTTCAATTTAATTTTATTTTGTTTTATATAATATAAAGTGAATTTATTTTTGATTAGAAGAAAATAATGTTATTAGATATTTATCTCGATTGAACACGTGTTGTAAAAATAATTTATTATATTAATTTTATAAAAGGTATTAGAATTATTGTTAAAAAAAAGATTATATTATCGTAAAGT
>NW_014569582.1:787731-790241 GCF_001313835.1 Polistes canadensis
AGAAAATTATTAGAAAAAAATTAAGCGATGGTAAAATAATGGTATTAGATATATATCGGTTAACGTTTTGTAAATTATTTATTATATTATTATTTTAAAAAGGTATTAGAATTATTGCAATAAAAAGGTTGTATGATGATTAAATAATAATATTAAATAATTATCTTAATTTACATTAGAAATAATATATTATATTAATTTTACAAATGATTAGAATTATCACAAAAAAAAGATTGTACAATGATAAAACAATATTATCAGATATTTATCTTAATTTACATTAAAGTAAATTATTTATTATATTAAATTGAAAAAAAAAGCAAATTAGAATATTATTACCAAAAACGTAATACCTTTGTAATAAATGATTTATCGATTAACACACGTGTAGTCAATTATTTATTATATTAATTGAAAAAAAAAAAAACGAAACAGGTAAGCACGATGGTGTAGACGTAAAGTGGATTCTCAGGTTGGCAGAGGTAAAGAATAAGACGATGTACCTGGCACGCACGGACGCGCATAGGAACTCTATGGTGTATATGCAACGGGCATAGAATTACCAACCCGCGACTTACCTGGACGCATCCTCTGTGACCAATTATCCCACTAACGAACGAACCCCCTCCTTACCCTTCCCTCTCCGTACCACACCACACCACACCACACTTATTTGCAAGGAAAGTAGAAAATACACCTAGCATAAGTCCGAGTATGTCTACCTATCTATCTGCTGCTTACCAACAACAACAACCAACCAACCAACCAACCAGACCAAACACACCAACGTGTTCCTTCTTCTACTCCTACTTTGTTTCCTTTTTTTATTCTTTTTTTTTCTCATTCTTCAGGCTAATTAATTATAACAATGTCGTTAATTTACCGCACTCGAGTCGAAACTTATTCAATGCGATCTATTTTTGGTACTAAATAAATGTGTTTCTTCTCTTTTNTTTTTTTTTTTTTTCCCCACGCGTTAATACGTTCCCGTTAGTTACGCAAAACCATTTTTGGTATGCACCTGCTTGCAATCTCATTTTTCTTACGATAGTCATAGTTATTTACCTTTTCTTTGTATGTTAATGATAATTAAGGATTAGATAATTTTTTTAAGATTGTGGTATCTTTATTTTGTTTATATTGTAAATGATATTTGGATATTACTTTAATTAAAGTTTGATTAGGAAAAATAATAGTTATATTATTTTAACATTAAATATATTATTTATTAATTAATCATTGAATTTGTATATTTTCTTATATTGGGAAAAACGTTTTTCAACATTTTTTCGAAGTTCCATCAGGGTATTTTTGATGAGTTGCGTCAGGAAATTTTTGAGTAATATAAAAATAAAAATTACTTATATATAAATCTTTTCTAATAGCGTTCTTTTATAAATTGAATCGTTAACTTTGATATTATTCACGTAAACGAAGATTTAATCTTAATTCTATGTCGTTATTACGTGAGTATTTTTTTTTTTTTATTAAACCTGAGAATACCCACACACACATATATATATATATTTATCTCAAATGTCAGATCTTAACATATCATTTTAATCTAATTGTGATACAAATTATTATTTAGTTTTTTTTTCTTTACTTCTTTTCCCTTTTTCATTTACTTTCCTTTATTCTTTTATTCATTTAATAAACGTTGTTCACTTTTGTTATAATATATCATACGATATGCATGTATGTATCTCTATGGTAAATCATTTAAAATCATTAATTTCATTGTCAGATTTAATTTATATTTTTTGTTTTTCTTCCTGGAAATAATCAGAGTAATAAAGAATGAAAGAAAATGTAAGAAAAGATAAAAGATTTATTTAACTCACGAAAGGGTTTGTTAGAAACGTATATCGTACCGACGGGAAGTTAATAAATTCTACGGAACAACGTTAAAGACTAATTTGTGTTACGGTGTTAGTGAATTACTATTACTTCCACTCATTCATTCATTCATTCATTCATTTATTATTATTATGTTGTGGGTATCTCAACGAATCGTTTTATCTCTCACCAACTAAAGACAAATAATTAGCAAAAGGGAAACTAACTATCTTCCCTTGATGATGATACCACAAATACTTTGCACGCATAATTCCACGAAGTATAATAAAAGGGGAAAATGAAGGGATTATTACTTACGTCGAATATCTTTTCATATTTTATTCGAAAAAACGTTCCCCTTTTTGTTTCTAATAATTATTCAACCATTCGTTTGTGATTTTTAATTTTCAATAACAAAACTTTGACATACAATATCGATAACGATGACAATTTAATCAATTTATTTTATCATATATAGTTCACGTGTAAATTCTTTTTAATTATATTTGTGGTAATTAATAAACTGTGGTGGGAAAATTTATAATTAAAAGTTCCTGTATTTAATATAATTTTCGCGATGGTAATTTTTTTTTGTAATAAAATAAAACATAACATTTTTTACAAAGTAATTTTTTAATTTTAATAATAATAATAATAAACAATAAATCTTT
>NW_014569582.1:790797-792524 GCF_001313835.1 Polistes canadensis
AGATAGTCGATTGTGTATTATTTAAAAAAAAATTTATATCAACGTTTAATAATTCATAAAAAAAAAAATCCTTTACCAACAAAAAAATAATAAAACATCCAACATTAAATCAAAGTCATTTTCATGACTCACACCGTAAGATGATTGTACATTCCTAAGAGATACGCGTGCCTTGCTTTGATCGTGGTCCATAATTTTCGTAGAAAAAAAAAAAAATAATACAAGAAGATCCACCTTCTTTGAAACAAGGTTGACATTAGTATAGGTGCCATTGATTAGAAGGGGAGGTGGGGGGGGGAGAGAAAATATAAAGAAGAATATTAATGTAAGTGCAATTGACGATCCCATTAACAATTTTCTTACCTGACTCATTTTTTTTCTTTCTTCCTCTTCCTCTTCTTCTTCTTCTTTTTTTCTTATTATTATTATTATACATTTTTTTTTTTCTTTTTTTTTACTTTTTTTTTTATATCGTTCGATTTCATGGAATTGATAGTTTGTGTCACTACCTGTAAGGTAATCATTTTCCGTAAGACTGACTCGTTGAAACACACCCAACCAACATTTTCAACTCTTTTTTTTTATCTTTAACTCTGTGTGTGTGTGTGTGTGTGTGTGTGTGTGTGTGTGTGTGTGCGTAGTAAGATTCGATATATCGTACGCATCACCAATTTCGAGATATACGCAGGTAAACATTTTCTCGCTGAATGTAAAACAGAATCCTTAGATGATATATTATTGATGTTGCATAAAAGAAAAAAAAAGGAAACAAAAAAAAAATAAATGTGAAAGAAAGAAAAAAACCGAGTGATCGTTACGGGTCTCTCATGGTTGTTATCCTTGAAATCGCAGATGCTAATTTGATGATTATCGATCGCATTGAATCTCGTATCTAACGTTAATACTTGCTTACTTTCTTCTTTCTTGGATTTAAAAACAACAACAAAAATATGTATCGTAGAATAATAATAATAATAATAATATTAATAAATTGTCGTATTTAAAGAGATATGGTACGCACGTTACGCGACACAAATTATTGTTAATTTTATCGAACAATTTAATGTACCATGGATAAAATATTTATTAACGTAATCACATTTGCGTTATTTATATTTCTATTATATTTATTTCTAACTTGACCTATTTATTAATATCGAATCTCATTAACGCGAGATCAATACAAACAAATTAAAACAAATTAAAACAAAAAAAAAACATGTTCGAGTTTATGTTTCTCGTCAAAAAAAAACAAAAAAAGATATTATGTATAATAATCATTACAAATAAAACGTATCGAAAGAAATCATTATAATATATCTAAAACGTGTATTACGTTTAATTAAATATCATTTATAATACTTTTCTAAAGAAAAATTATTGAAATATTATATAAACGTTTGATAATATTGAGATACAGTGTTGTGAAAATACTTCAAATTAAATACTTAATATTAAATGTATAAAATATAAAAAAAAATGATTAATTTTATCAAACAAAAATTTCAATAATTAATATTATGAATTTGAGTAAAATTTACAAAAAAAATGATTGATAAAATTATTATATAAACGTCTAATGATTGAGATACAGTGTTGTGAAAATATTTCAAATTAAATATTTAATATTAAATGTTAAAAATATAAAAAAAATTGATTAATTTTATCAAACAAAAATTTCAATAATTAATATTATAAATTTAAGTAAAATTTACAATAAAATGATT
>NW_014569582.1:794769-796361 GCF_001313835.1 Polistes canadensis
AATTTTGTCTTTTGAAGAAAGGTAATATTCGAAGAACATAGGGTTATTCAATAATATTTTTATCTAAAAATATTTGTGTCTTTTTCTATTACTCCTGTAATATCCTTAGAGTCCTTTACGAGCATCTTGCAACCCGTTTACAACGTCCTTTATCCTTTAGAACTCAACTTCTCTTACTCTTATTCCTCCTACGTTGTTTCGCACAGTTAACTTCTCGAATTCTAGACCGTTATGGGAATTTCTAGTTCCTTTCGCGAATGTTTAACGATAAGAGAAAACACATATATATATAGAATATCTTTGTGGTATGGGGGATGAAAGGGGTGTAACATTTTACTAAGGTTAAACAAATAGAATCCCATTGTAAGGGATATATTTCTTAATCCGATTTAATCTTATTCTTCATAAAATATTTAATTATTTTTCTTCTTCTTATTTTTATCAACCGTAAAAATTCATTATAAGTACCGTTGATAAATATTATAAATTAATTTTTTAAATGTGCACTTTGCACAATAATTTAATTCAATTGCAAAGTATTACATATTTTAAGAAAATATTTATATACGATCGATTGAATTATATTTCGAATTATTCTCATTGTTTTTATTTAACCATTAATAAATCGTGAAATTTTAATTATTTTTTGGAAAAAAAAAAAATATATTTTCAATATATATTACGTACGTTATAATAAAAAATGATTGACTTTCCTTTTTATAGTCTGTCATAGAAAATCTAAAACGTGCATCTCGAAAACGTTCGAGAATAATCGGAAGGAAAGTTTACCGTTACCTATCGAGGTTAATGAAGACTGAATGAGTAAGTGAGAAAGAGAGAGAGAGAGAGAGAGAGAAATGGTGAACATAGTCCTTGATTTCATCCAGACAACAACTAATAGGATTTTCGTGATCATGTCCACCCAGTACTTTCGAATCTTCTCTTCTAACTTTCATAAAACATCATATTTTTTAATTTTCTTCTTTGATACTTCTTCTCAAAACCCATGAACACCTGAACACACAAACATACGATTTTATCTTACCCCCAACCTCCCCTGTAACCCCACCCAACACCATAATTTATTTCATCGAACAATCAACACAAAATATCCTGAATTTTTCGTCTTCACTTATTTTATTTATTTAATTTAAAATCTTTTATTGAAATCATTCATGGTTTTTTTTTGTTTCCTTATAAATGAAAATTCATTCAAGTTTCTTCGTATATGGATTTAATTTGTAAATAAAATAATATTATTAGGTGGGTTTGTTTTTTAGATTTTTGTGTAATTTTTCAAACATCATCTTTTTTTTATTCTTTTTTAATTAGACGATTGAGAAAAGTATATATAAAAGATAACAATCGAATTTCGATCAAGATCAACTTGAAGTATTCTTTTCAACGTGGTGGTCTTTAACGGTAATGCGATTTAATCGATTAAATCTTAATTGGCTTGGCCATGTTCCTCGATAATAATACCTATATATCTCAGTACATTTCATTACCATATATAGTAAGCGTAGGTATACTCTAACATATAAATAATAGCACATATGAGATCGTATATATATATATATGTAATTCACGAT
>NW_014569582.1:797892-799962 GCF_001313835.1 Polistes canadensis
AAAAAAAAAAAAAAAAAAGGAAAAAGCGATATATAAAAATGAAAATTTAACGAGAGCACGTATATTATTTTTTTGCTTAAAGGATGCAAGAGTTTCTTCAAGAGGAGTGTAAGGAGGAATCTGTCGTACTCGTGTCGAGGAAACAGGACCTGTCCCATCGACCAACATCACAGAAATCAGTGCCAATTCTGTCGGCTGAAGAAGTGCTTGAAGATGGGCATGCGCCGGGAAGGTATGCATTGTACTGAACCTTTTTTTATCAAACAAACTTATTAGATTTAATTTTATACATATAAATATATATATATATATATATATATAGAAACGAGAGAAAGAGAAATGAATAAAGTAACGTTGGTTCTTTTGATTGTGTGATACACAATGTATGACAATTTTTATAGAAAAATATAATAAACTAATGATTTTATATACACAGAAATAATTTAACAACAACAGTAACAACACTTATGTCAATTTAATTCAACCATATAACGTTGGTTCGTTTGATCGTAATACAATGTGACAATTTTTCTATAGAAATAATTTAACAATGACAACACTTATATCAATTTTTATTATATATATATATATATATAACGTTGGTTTATTTGATTGTGATACACAATGTGTGTAAATTTTAATATAAAAATAAATTCAACACTGATGCTTTTATATAGAAATAATTTAACACACAATAATACTTATACTAATTTAAAAATTCAACCATAGTAGAAATGTGATTGAAAAATTTATACATACTGTAAAAGATTGTTTTTTTTATCGAAATTGTTACGAACAAACGAACCTCTCTCTCTCTCTCTCTCTCTTTCTCTTTCATAAAAAGTTCCGTTACGTTAATTTTAATTAAATTTCGATTAATATTGATAATTAAATGTTTATTTATATCCAAACACGTGAAATAATTATACTTAGCATAACGGAGCTTTCTTTTTTAAGCATGGTAAAGAAAAAAAAAAAAAGTTGTATTAATATAGAAAAAACAGGGACGTGTATAATATTATCTGTGTTAGCAAGAGTTAAGAAAACAAAAATTATAGTAATAAGTAGGTAGTATAGTTTTAATATTACATATCTTTTAAACCAATTTGCATTTTAAAAGCGGATACGAATGTCCCCGTTCACTTTTAGTTAAGTAACATTCGGATAAATACGCAAAAAAAAAAAACGAGAAAAAAAAAAAAATGATTTTAATCGCAAATTGTTTCTTTTTTTTTATTATTATTTACAAAAAAAAAAGAAAAAAAAATTCGCGTAAACGCAATAGGTATCCCGATAGTGTTCGTTCGTTTGAAACGGTAATTGAAAATTATATGAAATTTATTTCTAAATTTTATAATTTTTTTTTAATACTTTATCTAACTATCTACTATGTATTTTATCTTAACTATCTTCTATACACGTGTACTCGTATATGTCAGTATAAATATTTGCAAATATGTGTAAATGTGTATAGTTAAAGGTTAATACGTCAAACGCGTAACTCATTTGATTTTAATGATTTGAAACAAAAGAGGAAGTTGAGAACAAGGGAAAATGACTTATAGCTAATTCTTTGGAAAGATTAATTAGATTAGATCGTTAAAAGATATCTTTATTAAACAAGGCCTCGGTGTGGTATAATTAAAAGAAAAAGAAAAAGTTTACATTGTGTTTAATGCATTGCTAAATAATCAGAAATTAAAAACATTTTATTTTATTGTTATACTCGCGGTTGTCTTTTATCTTTTTTCCTTTTTTTTATTAGACCACAAAGTTTACTTAAAAAGGAATTAAAGAATGTATAGAACGGAGGAGGGGAGGGTAATATACTTTAAATTAATTTTACTTTAACATACACTCATTGATAATCTTAAAATATTGAAAATTCGATTGAAATCTTAAAATTTAATTGAAAAAAAAAAAAGAAAAATATTCTAATATTTCGATATAAAAAAAATTTAATTATCAAATCATATTAATTACTTTTAAAATATTCTATTCTTTAACAATATAAAACACGTACCAATATCTACAATCCTCGTTTTGCGTAGAACACGTTTATAAACTTAA
>NW_014569582.1:801437-807651 GCF_001313835.1 Polistes canadensis
AGAGAGAGAGAGAGAGAGAGAGAGAGACAGTGGTCCGAGGTCAGCGGGGTGCATGACCTTAGCTCGAGGGCCCCTTCCTTCCGTGGGGCCTTAAGGCAGACAGGATGCGCTGAAGATTACCCCGCAGATACTGTCCGCGATGATTACAGAAATCTAGGAAGCCGCTCAATTTAATTAACCCTTAATTGCGAAAGCTCACAACTACGATCATCTATGTAGATATATATACATATATATTTCTATATATATATTTACTTTTACGCATATATATACATACGTATATATAAATACCTAGAGGTGTATGTATATATTCATACAAAAGTATTCGATTTAACAAGTGTGTGTATATCTACATATATATATACACATACGCGTATATAAATACCTAAAGGTGTATGTATTTATTCATACAAAAGTATTCGATTTAACAAGTGTATGTATATTAACATATATATACACATACGCGTATATATCTAAAGCTGTATATATTTATACAAAAGTATTCGATTTAAATGAGTGTGTTTTATATACATATATGTAGTATAGGATATATAAATACATATATACATATACAGAGAAGTATATATATTCATAGAAAAGTATTTGATTTTTAGGAGTATGTGTGTGTGTGTTAAAATTCTTCAAATATAATAACCTGTATTGTGTATACCGAGTATGTAATATTAAACAGTGATACCTTGTTGATCCCCATGTTGGATTGTTTTAAGATGTTAATAAGATTCGTTGTATACTTGTGACGATGAAAAGAAATAAAGAAGGTTCGTTAACGCCTGAATAAAAGAAGAAGAATAAGAATAAGAAGAAGAAGAATAAGATAAAGATGAAGAAGAAGAAGAAGATAAGATGCACACGTGGGGGAGGAGTCAAGAAGGAACAGGTCGAGTAGAAAGACGCAAATAACCCTAATTTCGTCCTCACAGACCTGCATTCAGAAAGTCATTATCAAACTGCCCACTCTTCTTTCTTTATTTATTTCTTTATTTATTTCTTTCTTATTCTCGTATGGGGTCCGTTATAATTACGCGGGCGTATCACGAATGAATACGTGTGTATCCCTTTGAGAATCTTCGAATTTGTTCAAATTATATCTCCCATATACCTTTTTTTCTTCATTTTTCTTTTTTTTTTTTTCTTGACAGTATAAAGAAAACATTCATTGATCGGCCGATTTATAGGATACCGGTCAAAATGATATCGAAATCGTTTTACCACGATTATATTTAAAAGAAATATTCTATTATTTTTCTCTTCGAATCGTGAAATAAAGTTGAATTATTTCTAACCAACTATTAATTATTCTTAACTTTTGATCCATATAGAACATAGATTTAGTTAGAGTAGTTTAATTTATTATATATTTTCCTTCGTAATAACCTGGATCGTTAATGATCGCAAAACTATCTATCTATCTATCCTTTTAATTTTATTTTTTCTCCCATACTCGTTTGATTGATAATATCAACATTTCATTCTTAATGTCGGTCGTTAACGGCAAATATCTCGTTTAACTTTCATTTATGTGTTCCATAGAATATACTTTTCGCATACTAGCATATATACGCACACACACACACCTATACACATACACCAATATATCAAAAAGAAAATGAATTAAAGTTACAATTAGTTATAATGCAAGCACGAGAGATACAAAAATGGTGAACGTTGAACAAACATGGCGGACGAGGAAGAAAAATGGTGGATTGGAGACATTTAAATAGAAACGAGGAAGAAAAAATGGGAGACGGAAAAATGGTAGGACTGGTATATAAGCAAAAATTATCGTTTCCATCGTACTGATCGATTGGAAAGATGTGGGTCCCGGACGATGGTCTGGAACGTACCGGGAGAGAGGTCCGGTCCAGTCCGTTGGATTTCACTTATCTCTGAGTAGCGTCGAAGAAGACCGTGATGGGGGGAGGGTTAAGGGGAGGAACAGGGGACAAGGGGTATCGCAGTTTGCAACGACGGCCATTATGGTTGGAGTAACTGAAATTAGACATTGTTTCCCTTGCCAGGGTGGAAGGATGCAACAATGGATGAAGGTAACGAAACTGAGAGAAAGAGAAAGATAAAGAAAGATAGAACGATATACACGAAAAGGATACAACATGACCGTTCACGAACGAACGAACAAACGAATGGATAACAAAAACCAAAACAACTATGAACAGGGGGAGTAAATAATTGGGAATACAAATCTTCGAAAGTTAGGTTATGTTCAATTGGATGGCAAGTAAAAATGGGAAACGTGGATTAAAAATTATGAACGGGAGATACAAACATGAGAAACGGGAAACAAAAATAGAAAATAGGAAACAAAAATGAGGAATGGGGAACCAAGAACAGGGAACAAACATGGCGGACGGGAGACACAAAAATAGTGGATCGGAGATACAAAAATAGGGAGAAGGAACAAAAATGGTGGATCGGAGGCATAAAAATATTGAAAAGGAACAAAAATGGTAGAATGGTACATCTAGTGAACCATCTTTTTCTCTCTCTCTCTCTCTCTCTCTCTCTCTCTCTTGTTTACTCCTTCATTCTCTTACATTATCTCCTTCTCCCTTTTTTCTTCCTTTCTTTATTTATTTCATTCTTCTTCCTCATTTTTTTTTTTTCTTTTTTTTCGTTCTATCGTTAGCTTTCGTGAAACAGCGTGCGCCAAGAACAGAGATTGCCGATATTACTGCAGGGTCAGGATCGTGACTTTAATCAATTAGCGAGGTTTCTCGGGCCCGGGAAATGATTAGTAATCCGGTCGGCAGGACCTCGGTTTCTCTACACTCCGTGGACGAAGTAGAAGAAGAAGAAGAAGAAGATGAAGATGAAGGGGTGGAGGAGGGGGCATGGATAAGGAGGAATACCCTTTCCGCTTCATCTTCGTCTAAACGGACTAGCCTTTTGCTAGCCGAACAGAACATCCTTGTTCGATTATATAATACTTCCAACTTGAAAATAAATATAAAACATAATGATAGAGAATAATATTTAAACCAACCCCACACCCATTTCAAACTTAGTTCTTTTACTTTGATACTTTTTTTTCTTAACGATTTAAAATGATTGATCGTTATTATTATTTTATTTGTTTGTCTTTACTTATTTTTATAAACAAATGATATTTACAAGTTATTTTAATTTTCTATTTATTTATTTGAACATAAACATACGCGTACATGCATACATACATACACACAGAGACAAACATACGTGTACAAATATGCACAAGCACATTGGGATTTATCTCTTGGAAAATTCTTTCCAGTTAATGACAAACTTAGCAGTAACGATTATTGAAAGAAAATATTCAATACTTTTTTCTTTTTTTTCTCTCTCCCTCTCTAACTCTCTCTCTCTCTCTCTCTCTCTCTTTTTCTCTTTCTTACACATGCTATCAAACGGTGCACGAGACCGTGAACGATGCTCAGGCGCCAGCTATCATCCTACAAATATATACAACACAAGCAAAGTTAAAGCTTAAGGATCGTTTAGATCTTTCCGAGATTTCTCGATCATTCATTCTCATTCCTATCAAATCATTCCTTCTTCTTCTTCTTTTTTATTCCTTTTTTTTCTATAACTTTAATTATTATTATTATTTATCCGCGGATATATCGATGACTTAAAAAACGAAATAAAAGAAAAACTATGAAAAATTTGAAAAATTGATGATAAAGTAAGGATAATAGGGGTGCAGAGGGGGTAAATGAAATGTGCGTTAGGGGGTGGGAAAGGAGGGAAGAGGTGAACAAGGGGAAAATACATAGGTGTATAAGAATTTATAATATCTAGGAAGGGTCGTGTTTCGCACGAATTTAACAACCAGTTAGGATCGGTGACGTTAACGATTACTACTGTAAATGTAACAACACCACACGTACACGTATACATTGAAATCACCATATTTACCCGTATAATCTCTTTCCGAACATTAATATACAAAGTAGGCACATTACCATGACAAAACTGGCGGGTCAAGAGAGCCTGACACCGTCTGTTCGAGGGATTACAATCGGTGGTCGTGTCCGAAATGCATATTCAACGTTGAACAGAGAACACATACACACATACACACACACACTATGTGTGTGCACCGTTTGTTTCGCTCACTCACTCACTCATTCACTCACTCACTCACTCGCTCGTTCACTTCATTTACGGTGGTTGCTTCTTCTTGGTTTCGCTTGGTTTACATTGGAAACTAAATAGCTACCATATAATTAACATCATTATCATGATCTAGATTATCGTTTGAACATTCGATCGATAACAATCTGATTTCGGATTTTTTCATTTCTCATTTGAAAAATCGATTATTTCAAGAAATTTATTACAGATACGATAGATATAAGATTTGTGTTATTTTGTTGTGAATTTAATTAATTGTTTTTGTTGTTGTTTAAATTTGAAATATTATTATATCAAATATTATATCTCGTATTCTCAATGGTATTTATTACAGAATTTTGTTTAACAACGGTGTTCTAGAAAAATTATTCGTAATAATGTATGTGACCAAGGAATGCATTTAATCAAATTTTTTATATTCTTTACAAACTTATCGTACACACATTTTAATCATATTAATTCAATTATTAATTCGAATAGAATTAAATAATATTATTTGAAGACGCGTTGAGAATTTTTAATACGTTGCAATATAAATTGAAACGATTTCACATTAGTGATTATTATTATTATTATTATTATTATTAACAATGATTTGAACCCCTCTTTATTTCCAATTATTTCTAAAAAATAAACCGAATGAGAACTGGGGATTGTAATAAAATATAAATAATCGTACGTAACGTGTTTTAGGTTTAGTATGTTGTAAGATTAATCTCAGTGTGTTGTATCCTACTTGTAACAACTCCCCCCACTTCCTCCCCCTACCTTCCCACCACCCCTTCTCCACACTCTTAGAAGATTCACCGAGAGATCAGAATGTGAAAGTTCGAGCGCGAAATGCGGCCAGTATGAACGTTTAAACTATCCTCTTCCGTGTTTAAGAAGCATCTCGAAGTATATACTATTTCGTCCTTCTATTTTCTTCTTTTTAGTTTTCATTTTATTCCTTGCTCAAGAAGGACAGGTTGCGAATGGTCGTGGATAAGAAATGAACATACACTACCAACCAAAAGTTTTGATTTCATAGAATCAGAATACTTGTGTAAGAACAAATGTAATATTAAACATTAAAATTGTTAACAATTCATTAAAAATACATTAAAAAGTTATCTAACTAACAAAAGTTTGTTATAAATTATATAAAAAAAATATAAGAATATTAAGATGGGAATATAATTAGTCGACTGTATTAAATTTAATTAAAAATAAATTTCTTATGTTATAATATACGAGTTAATAAATAAATCAATAGTTTGTTTATAGAAATAATTAAATTAAATAAAATAAATCCCCATAAACCTTTGTGTTATAATAAATAATACAAAAAAATATAACATAATTTTTGATGTAAGAAAAAACCAAACAAACAAACAAACATGAATCATAATTGAAAAAAATAATATAATATATTGATGTGTTTTGTGTTACATTTATAATGAAGAATAAAAATCGAATTATAAACTTTGATCGAGTAATGTATAATAACATATGTATATATTCACGTGTAGTAGTAGTAGTAGTAGTAGTAGAAGAAGAAGTGTTGCGTTATAACAAACATAAAGCTTACCGTTCGTGTTTGCAATGGAAAAGAGCATGGTTGCGCGCACGCGCGTTTTCTGAACCAAGTGGACAGGTTGGATACGTGTCTGCCCACGTCCATCGTGGACTGGTTCGAGATGCAAGGCAGGTGGGTTCCACCGACTAACGGCTGTTGCTATTTGCATTGCTCGACGAGTCTCTTTCTTTACTTGTTTATTTATTTATTTATTTTTTTTATTTATTTCTTATCTCCGTTATATGTTTCCTATCTTAGTTTCTCTCTCTGTTTGTTTGTTTCTTTCTTGCTTTCTAGATTTTTATCTTTTCCTTACTCAACTGATTCAATATCTTGGACTGTTAATTATACTCAGATTTAGTCTGTTCGATCTTTTGAATATTAATTTATACTTTAACATACGTAGCTTTTTTTTTCTAATATCTAATTCGAGATCTTTCAGTTAGATTTAGTATCCGATTGGTATGATTCAAATGTTGTTGAAATTATTTACGTTTTTTTTTT
>NW_014569582.1:809401-814224 GCF_001313835.1 Polistes canadensis
TTTTTTTTTTACATTCTATGGTTTAGTAACTGAAGGAATGTTTGTTTTATTATACACACGAATTTTACTTCTATTTAAATTATATAATAATAATGTATATTATTATTTACACTGTAACATGCAACTGGTATGATTTAAATGTTGTTGCAATTTTTTAATTTGATTTCTATTTAAATTATCAATCGATTATACGAACATTTTAAGTTAACAAATGTTTAACCAACCTCCTTTTTATTTTCATTGACGAATTATTCTTAGATCCAATCAGATTTTACAACGTAGTATGTTTAAAAATAATTCGGAATATTTTTGAGACTGAGAAAAAATGAATAAAAATAATTAGATCAATTTGCAATGAATATAAATACGATTGAAAATTATTTTGTTCAACGTATAATATACGAGTGTACGTAAAAACGTTTAAAGGGCTTATGGGAATGTCCCTTATGTCCTATATATTTTTTATTATAATATATAATCGTGAGAAAATGTTTCGAAATAATTTGTCCCGCGATGAAGAATAAGAATAAGAAGAATAAGGAAAAGAAGAAAAAGCCCTTCCGTTTTCGGAACACTCATGCGAAAGTATAAGTACATTTCGAAGGAGAAGGGTGAATTGCGTAGGGTCAAGGATAACAACACGTTGGGACATACCAACGACTTTCTTCGTCCCATGATTTTCTTGTCATTTTCAAAGTTAATTTCAAGTATCCCAAAACATTTAACTAATTGCATATCCCAATTTTTTTGAAATTATTATTATTAAAAAAAAAACGAAACAAAATCAAACACTCATTTCAATATTATAATCAACAATACAATTAATATTTAATAATTATTTAAATAATAAAAAAAAAACAAAACCAATCATTTTGAAAATTAATTAACAATACAATAAATATTCAATAATTATTTCCTTATCCAAATCAAATAATAATAATAATAATAAAATTAGAAAAATCATAAAATAAAATTGTAATTTAATGAAACATCGAAAACATGATTAAAAATTAGTCAAATAATGAACACGTAGGAAAGTTATGTCAAAGGAGTAGATTACTCTGTCAAGGTCATACATAGGAATAAAAGAAAAAAAGAAAAGAAAAAGAAAAAGGTACACGGCTCTAACCTTCTCAACGATGCAGAGACACACGTGAGGTTTTTAAAAAAGAAAAAAAAAAAGGAAAAAGAAAAAAAAAAAAAAAGAAATAAGAAGAAGAAAACAAGCATGATACAATGTCCTGTGGAATGAAAAGAAATGTGTTCACGTCCCACGGAACCATTGGTGCCCGGAGTGGGTCAAAGGAACGCGTCTTTCTTTCCGGATGGAATTCCTTCAGTCAGTAAACTCCCACGTAAGAAAGAATTGTAAGTTTCGAATAAGGAAAAAAAGAAAAAAAAAAAGAAAAGAAAATACAGAAGAATGATTCATGCATCACGCATTTATATTATTATTACGCGTATTCGATTAATTGTTCTTGTTGTTAATAATGTTTCTTTCTTTATTCCATTTTTTGTTTTATTTTACTTTTTCTTTATTTGCATTTTGTTGTTCTTCTTTTGGGTATAAATAATTGGTATCATGGTGTATGCGAAAAAGAAAAAAAAGTAGAAGGAATGAAGGTAAACGATGGGTTTGGTAGAAAGATATAAAGAACTTTGATGATTACGCGTAAATATGGCGGATGAGAAACCAAAACGTAAAGAATCATAAATAAAAAGGGATATTAATTAACCCTTTTAGTACGGGGTGAATACTTTTAGTCGATTTATTTTTCTAAGGGATGAAATAATTTATTATTATTTGTGTGACTATTTTTTTCTCGTTGATTAATAATAATAAATTACATATATGTATGATATAATTAATTATGATATATAAATGAATTTTAATTCAAAATAATAATCATTTTTTACAATTTCATGATTAACGCTTTGAAATTTTCTCTACGAAAATTCAAACATACTAAATAATTACAAACGAACAATTAAATAAACTAACACTTTAAAATAATATTAACAAAAATTTATCATCGATTTTATATTGAAACATTTTAATTAAAAATTCTTACGTTCAAATATTTTTTTCCTTAATAAATAATATAATTAAATTCAATTAAAAATACAAACAAAAAGAAAAGAGAAAAACAATCGTTAAAAAATTATTGAGAAAAACAACTCACATTAACATTAATTACAAATTTAACAATATTTTGTTGAATTAAATTAAAAAAAAAAAAAGAAAAAAAAAACAATTATAACGAAATCATCACGCGTATCTCAACGATTAGAAATATTTGTATAAATTAAAACGAAAACAAAAGTATTTTTTTTTTTTAAACGAGAATCACGTACACACAAGAGAAGGAAAAGTTAAACGTATAATAAAAGTAATACGTAAAGTTTTCTAAGTATAAACGTAATATATACATATATATATATACACTACGTGTTTGTAGTAGTAAAAGTCGAAGTTCATCGAGGCAACGTACTCGATCTCGAATCACCTCAGTGGCCAGTCTGAGGTGAACGAAAGCAGATATTAATAACGCGTTCTTGCAGGATCGTTCCATGGTACCACCTTCTTCTTCTTCACAACCCTCCTCACCCCTCCCCCTTTCTCTCATTCTCCCATATATATATACATACAAACATTCACGTATACGTACATACAGTTACAGACACAAATTATTCTCATAAAACGTATACATGTATATAAACAAGGTTATACACTATTTCACATACAGTGCTGAACAAAAGTACACACGTATCTAAAATTTGAATGTAATATTTTTATATTATTATTATTATATTCACATTTGTTTTGTGATTTTATGTTTCTTAAATTTGTTATTTTTATCAATTGATATATATTATATTGTGGCAAGGATAAGTGATATGATTGGTTTTATAATTTAAAATATAAAATAATTTCTTTGTATTGTTGGAAAGAAGTTTTTTAATAACAAATTTGATTTGTTAAAATTTTTTCATGGTATATATAATATATATATAATCAGATTTTTATTTGCACAACTTACAAAGTTTTTTATAATGTCTTATCATTATTTTACTTATATATTTATTTCACATTTTTGATTGATGCTTAACTCATCTCTTCTCTATAAATATTTAGAATTTTTTTCTTGGTATTATATTATCGTTAATTGAAAATAGTTTTCTATAAGAAAATCGAATGAGGACACAATTTATTTTATAAATAAAAATATTTTTCATCCCCTATAAATTATAATTGTTTCTTTCTTTAGATTTTATTCTAAACCAAATTTTATTTCAAAACAATTAAACAAGACACATTAAATTACTAAACATAAAGTTCTATTTATTACAAATATTAAAAGAAACAAAATTAAATAACAATATCAATTTAGAAATTATTCAAACAAATAATCTAACAAAATATAATTGAATCTAACAACCATATAATACTTTTGTTTATAACATTAGTATAATATATAAATATACACATTAGGTTAAAAAAAAATAATATTTTCACAACTTACATTACAAAATACAAATATATACAAACGTGTAATATATATTACAGTACACATATACACATGTATATCTTCGTTTAAGAAAGTTGAAAATGTTTCTATATCATTCTTTATTTATTTCTTTCAATCTTTCCTTGATTTCTTTATTTTTTTTATTTTTTTTTTTGCCGTTTCTCTTATAACGTAAGAGAAGCATATAGGATGGAGAGTAGCATGCGAAGCGGGGCCTCGACGGGGCCTCGTCGGGGCCTAGCCGGAGCCTCGTCGGGGCCTCGCCGCGAGCGGACACCGTGGGAATCTTAGGCGGGCCCAGTACGCGAGCATTGGGCCCTGTTCTGGACGCGTGTAACCTTGTAACCTCGTCCGACCTCTCTCTTTCGCAATCTTCTTTCTTTCTTCCTCCACTTTGTTTCTTCTTCTTCTTCCTTTTTGTTTATTTTTATTTTACCTTTTCGTTTTAGTTAATTTCTTTTTCTTTTTTATTTCTTCTTACCTCTTCTTCTTCTTCTTCTTCTTCTACTATTATTTTTTTCTTTCTTTCGTTTTGTTTTTTTTTTTTAACTCTTTTAAAATATTTTTACCGTACTCTTCTTGTTGTTCTTCTTGTTCTTGTTTCTTATCGAGAACCACCTTTTAACTCGATCGAACTCGTCTCATCTTCCTCTACACTTTTCTCTTCTCTTGCTTATTAACTTTTATTAATACCGGATAAGCGGGGTAAAATAAAATCAAAAATTGTCTACTTATCCTAGCAACAGTTTCGTTCTTATATGTTTTTAATAATTACGGTATATAAATGTTACTATATATATATATATTTATTTATATATTCGTTTATTATTCTTAATTCGATATTTTGGTAATTAATTTCATGCAATTTTACGTGTCTTTTTTTTAAATATTTTCATTATAAATATTTCTAAACACAATTTGCAATTGTATACGTTGGTTAATTGAACAAAGTTTTTATATTAAAAAATAACTTTTATTATTTTTATTAATACATTTTTTGTTTAAATATGGTATCTTAATTAATAAAAATAAATATTTTGTTAATTAATTTGATGCAATTTTACGTGTCTTTCTTTAAATATTTTCATTACAAACATTTCTAAACACAATTTGCAATTGTATACGTTGGTTAATTGAACAAAGTTTTTATATTAAAAAATAACTTTTATTATTTTTATTAATACGTTTTTTGTTTAAATATGCTATCTTGATTAGTAGGAATGATACATTTTATTTATTTTAAATTTGATATTTTATTAATTAATTTGATGCAATTTTACGTGTCATTTTTTA
>NW_014569582.1:815454-820409 GCF_001313835.1 Polistes canadensis
AAAACAATGAGTTTGCATATGTAGATACGTGTGTATATGTGTGTGTGTGTGTGTGTTTAACCGGAAACGCGTTTAAAGTGTATTCGGTAGAGAGAGAGAGAGAGAGAGAGAGAGAGAAACAAAATTTGCAACAGCTTGTTGTCCTCCTCCCCCCACTCATACCTCTACTCATCAACCCCCCACTTACTCCCCAACCCCCTTTCATCGTCTTGACATTTCGTTTAAAATGACCAAGGACGGAATTTTCTAACGTGGCAAAACGCGAATACATGAAACGAGTTTATTTTAAATTTATAAATGTGTATCCAATGTGTATATATTTTAATGATTATAAATAATTAATTTCCTTTTCGATTGTGTGTGTGTGTGTGTGTGTGTTTGTGTTAGAAGATGACGTGGTGTAAATTTTTTATTCAATATTATAAAACATTCATGAGAGATAATTATTCAATGACAACTATAATAGAATATTATTTTTCTCGTTTTTTGTGTGTTTCATTTTTTCTTTTTTTTTTTTTTTCAACATTATTTCAATTAGAACAATATTCGATCGTTCGAAATTTATAATTATTGGTAAGATTTATTATGATATATATTTTTTGAATTGAGAATATAATTTCTGTTACGAATGTTATTTCATTTTTCTTTTTCTTTTTTTTTTTTTATATAAATTAAAAAACGTATCTCGTAGAACAGAATCTTATTCTCAAAGATTAACTCATTTGCATGATCAAAAATAATAATAATAATAATAAATAGAATTCACATTTAGTGGTGATAGAATAAAATCTAGAAAACATTAGATAATCTAAATAAAAAAACAAAATCAAAAATCGTGAATCAATCGTAGATCAAATTTTCCTACTCCAACAAAAAATTCAAAGATCTGATCACAACTATTATGTTTATAATACTTGACCGATGTTTATAATCATATCCACCGTCTAACATAATCTTGATTCGTACACATAAGTCTCAATAAATCAAACAAACTTCCTTCCCCCTCTCCTCCTACAAAATCCTTTCAAAAAAGTGTGAACAAAAAGCAGAAACAGTATAAATAATTATTAAATACCAAAGAAATAATAATATTAAAATAAATCCAACAAAAATTCGTCTAATTATTCTCATACACAAATTTGATTATTATACAAACAATATAATATATTATTGTTTATTCTAAAATAATTTACTTTAAAAGAAGAAAAAACGCATCAAACTTTCAACCCTGACGCAACCCTGATAAAAGAAAATTAAAAATGAAGTAGGGAGAAGGGGGGCGTTTGATTGGTGATACGAATGAAGTTGGGAGGGGGTGAAGTTTTCAACATAGACAAGGAAGAATAAGTTAGTAGTAGTAGTAGTAGTAGTAGTAGTAGTTGGTAACCTTCTTCCCGACTCGAAATTATCATAATGGCTTGGAACAGAAGCATGGCTCGGAGCGACCTCCGCTTCTGCTTGGAAACACCGACTTGCACACGATGCATATTGTGTTCTGAAAGGTACTCTCTTATTCCACATAAGAAAATGAAAGAGATAGAAAGAGAGAGAGAGAGTAAGATAGAGGTCGAGTCCGAAGAAACTCTCCTTTTGCAAGGATCAGAAAGTACTCTCTATCTATCTTTATCTTTCTCTTTCTAACATATTCCTTTTCTCTCACTCACTCATGTTTAGTATCTTCTTCTTCTTCTTACTCGTTCAAACCTCAGCCCCCAATTCCCCCTCCTACCCCCTCCTCTTAACTTCTCATCCACCTCCCACCCCTTCATCATCTTCTTCTTCTTGTTCTTGTTCTTCTTCTACTAGTTGTGTTCTTCTTTTATACTAAAGGTTCGTTCTTAGGAACCAGGTATACAACACAGCACAGGTATATATCCCCTCGCACGGTAATTACGTGACGTATTAATACCAGTTATTCCACGTCGACTGGTTCTCTTCAGAACACCACTCGATCCGCAGGTGTATACACCAACTTCAACTTCATTCTATCTCTTTCTCACTTATGATACTATCTCTCACTTACTTAAATCTTTAGTTATTAAACTATCTTTATTTTTCATTCGCGTTATTCTTATTTAAACTATCTTATACTTTCTCGCTCGTTCTCATTTATCGAATACTATCTTTATTTTTGTATCTTCTTCTATCTCATTCATTCTCGTTATTAAACTATCTTTATCCTTCTTTATCACACGTACTAGATATTTTAAACTATTTTATAATATCTTCTTCTAACTCGTTCTCATTATTGAACAATCTTTCTATCCCATCATCCGCCCCCCCCTCCTTTTATCTTAATCATTCTAGTTTATTAAACTATCTCTTTTTATCTTTTATCTCAGTCATTCTCGTTATTAAACTGTTTTGTGTTCATTTTAACTGTTGGATTACCTTTCTCTATTTCGCACCTTCTCATCGCAATAGATAAATTTCTCATATTCTTCGTAGTCGTAGTCGTAGTCGTCATCATCATCTTAGATAACATCTACAAGATTCTACCTTCATTATCCTACCGAAACATCAACGAATGAACATTTTCTATAACTAATGGTACCAACTGTTTTTAATGTTTTTAGATACTGTTTATGTTTACTCGATTTGTTTTTAGATAATATTCAAATTATCTATAGGAATTTATCATTCTTTCTCGTTTTTTCAATTTAAATTTAAATTGATAAAAATATTCATTTATCTTTTATCATTTTTATATAAATTAACTTGAAAAAAACAAATATATTATAAATTAAAATTTTTAACTTTATATGAATATTTGTCAAGATAACTTTTGTTAACTTTTTTTTTATTAATTCTTATAAATTATATTGAATATATATATATATATATAAAGCATCGGTGTAAAGTTGTTAAATTAACTTGAAAAACAAATATATTAAAAATTAAAATGTTTAACTAGATAAGAATATCCATTTTTACATAAATATTTGTCAAGATAACTTTTGTTAACTTCTTTCTTTATTAATTCATATAAATTATTGAACATATATATATAAAGCATCGGTGTAAAGTTGTTAATAACGTGTCGAACGTATGAAACTATATAATTTTCATGTAAAAAGTAAACAAGAAAAAAGAATCGTGTACAAAGAAAGAAAGAGAGAGATAGAGAGAGAACGAATTTTTCCAAAGAATAAAAATCAAGTGAAAAAATTTGAAGAAGAGAAAAATACAAAATACAAAAATTAAAAAAGGGAAAAAAAAG
This sequence comes from Polistes canadensis, assembly GCF_001313835.1. Taxonomy (NCBI): domain Eukaryota; kingdom Metazoa; phylum Arthropoda; class Insecta; order Hymenoptera; family Vespidae; genus Polistes; species Polistes canadensis. Next base: position 818,675 of record NW_014569582.1, read on the forward strand.
AAAGAAACAGAATGAAAATCTCGTCCAACAAGTTGGAAACGATTTACACGCCCCTTTCCGAAGGTACTACACGAGAGTTTGATCGCAATCACGAGCATTAATCACCGTACAATTAAGTTGAACCGATGGCTATGAAGGAAAGACTTTAATGCTTGGAAGTTAGCTCTTCGAGAGAGAAAAAGAGAGAGAGAAAGAGAGAGAATCCAACCCTTCTTGAAGAAGATCTGAAAAAATTCATCTCACGTATAACTTATTTTAATACACGCATCATAAGATGTTTCTATTTAAACCTGAACGTTTAACAAATATATTAACGTATCTATTTATAATAATGAAATATCAATTAATTATTAATAATAAAATATATAGATACGATTTGATAGTATTTGGATGTAATTGTATAATGTATTGGTATGGTATTTTTATAAAAATTTATAAATTATAATAATTAATTATAAATGGATAAGAGTATTATTTATTCTATTTTTATTTTTAATATTACTGATATCAAATCTGAATAAGGTAAATATTAACATTTGTGATTGATTATAGATAGTGTCCGAATTATTAACAAAATTGAATAGAAAATATGAAAAATAAAGTATAAACAGATTGAAATATATTTTTTTGTTTTAAAATTAAATTTATCTAAATACGCATACACATACGAGACAATCCTACATATTAGTGCTAGCAAAATATTTACCGTTAATGGGTAAGAAAAATTCTTCATTCCTATTAACCACAAACTTTTCATAAATATAAATAATTCATTAAAATTACTTTTAAAATATTAAAATCATACTATCACACAAACACTATAAACAATCAATTCTAATTTTTCCAAAAACAAATTATCCTATCGAAAGAAAAAATACCATTTAAAAAATATCAAACACTATGAGGAATCTTACGAAAAATTTAGAAAAAACAAATGAAAAAAATCATATCATTCCGAATAATAATACCATAGATGGATAATATTAAAATTGAAGATAAAGTATAGTATGTTACTTGTCGGCGGACTTGTTAAAGCTAAATTCGGTAGCCAGATTCAGTGATTGGGGACCGGTTAAAGCCGGTGATTCCATCCACGGGAGGAGCACGGACGATAAGTTCGTTAGTTCGGACTTCTGGGCGGTGAGTCAGGCTCACGACAGGATGCCTTGGGCGATCCTTCGTCCTGTTAGGAACTCCGCCTCTTTTCTCCTCCGTCATCTCCTCTCCTCACCCTTCACCCTTCTCTCTTCACCCCTTCCTACTCTCCTATCATCTTTTCTCTTCCTGTTACACTCGCGCACGCGCTTCCTATACACACCACCAACAGCACCACCACCAAACAATAACAAACACAAGTAGTCCATTCTACTCTTACGTCAAACACGCATTCGCGTATTTATAACAGAACGCACGTGTGTTATTTTTTTTTACCTGAACATTTAGACGAATTAACACACACGTGTGCACTCGTACTGACACATATTCCAATCTAATTTTTATTGTTCGTCTAAATTTTTACGCTTAAATCATACTTTCAAATGTAGGTAGTTTTTATGGTATACTGAATTTTGTCAATGTAACAAAACGTTTGGTATTAAAATTGTTTTTATATATTCTTTTTAATGTTATTATTTTTTTTCATTATTCAATTTATTTATTAGATACTAATAATTGATATTAAATCAAACTATTGAACATCGGGGTAGGTTTTATGGTATTGAAATTGTTTTTAAAT
>NW_014569582.1:820744-823840 GCF_001313835.1 Polistes canadensis
CTAATAATTGATATTAAATCAAACTATTGAACATCGGGGTAGGTTTTATGGTATTGAAATTGTTTTTAAATATTCTCTTTTTGATATTATTCTTTCTTTTTATTATTCAATTTATTTATTAGATACTAATAATTGATATTAAATCAAACTATTGAACATCGGTAGGTTTTATGATATTTTAATTTTGTCAATATAACATCGTTTGGTATTGAAATAGTTTTTAAATATTCTTTTTTTGATATTATTCTTTTTTTCATTATTCAATTTATTTATTAAATACCAAGACTGATATTACATTTAATATTAGTATTAATTTCTTTTAATTTTACGAGATGGTTGTAATAGAATTATTAAATTTATTAAATGGGAAACAATTTTATAATGTTACAAATAAAAAATTTGATGAATAATTTATTTAATTTTAATTCTATATTCCTATATCGTACTTTCTACAGATAAATATATAAATCAATCGATAAATAAGAAAATATTATTATCTCACCATAATAATGAAAATAATAATATTAGAAAATAAATTAGAAATAATTCTATCTCTATGATATTTCTATAAAAATGTATTTTGAATAATTAATCGGTTAAACATAAATTTAACTGACATGAAACATTTCTATACTGTGGAATGCGTGTTACGGTGAAACAGTATTTCTTGATCGATGTCACCAACGGTAAAACTAAGAAGAGAACCTTTTAATGTTCTATGGTGAATAACAGAGAGGGAGAAATCGTGACACCATCGACCTTTTCCATATTCGCGAGTTTAACTTAGCTTTTACATCGAGATATCGCAAGTAGTAATAGTAGTAGTAGTAGTAGTAGTAGAAAAGGTACATCCTTTGCTACTACCTGTGCAATAATATTTCAAAACGCAATCGGGCCGAGTGCCAGAGAAACAAAGCCACTCGAGATCTCGTAAATCCATGAGGATTTAAATCCTTGTGAGAAGAAGGAAGGATCACCAACATATACATATACATATATAAATATATATCTTATATACACAAATTATATATTTGCAATCGATTAGTTTTAATAATTAGATAACACATATATTAATAAAATTTATTTCATTCTTAAACATTTTCAATTAAATATAATATCAACGTTATAAAATATATAAATAAATGAACAATATTGTTACTATAAAATAAATACAATAATTTATCTAATCAATTTTCTAAATCACTTTATATAATATTTTTTAAAACATTCAATCACGAATAAATAAACAATATTGTTCCTATAAAATATATATAGATACAATAATTAATCTAATTAATTTTTTAAATCCCCTTTTTATAATAATAATCGAACAAATAACACATAATTCAGATATTACAATTTATAATTAATTTCCCCACATATTTCATTTGTTTTTCTTTTATTTATTTATAAAATATTTCGTTGCATCTTTCTCTCGATTGGTTGTTACAGTCAAAAAATAAAACCACGTCGGAGTACAATTTATATATTTTGATATATAATATTTCACATTGAAATTTATTTCTCAATCCGTCACATTTATTATGTCGAAATAATCATCTCGGTGAGAGTTAGAAAGTTTTAGAAAAGATCAAATATATTTAATTCTATCTATCCCTTTCTCTCTTTTCCTACTTTTTCTTCTTCTTCTTCTTCCTAAATTCATTCAAACTATATCTATCTCTTATTATCTTTCGAAAGATCAAAAAATCATGTAAGAGGTTTGCAAGATTCATCGAGTCCGGTTCTACGACCGGTGAAAACGCACTCGACATGAGAAAGGAGTATAATAATCGATTGCCAAGGTCTTTTAGAAACCGGATGAACGTTTAAACATCTCGCAATATTTATATATATGTGTGTGTGTGTGTGTGTATATGTTTTAAAGTAGATTATAATTATTTTTAGAATACGTATTTCTCATTGACAATCAATATTCATGTTAACGCTTTGTAATTAGGCCATTTGATATACTAATTCGATTTTTCGCAAATTACACATACAACTCTAACACAACTATATTATTATTATTATTATTATTTGTATTTTATACTAACACATATTTATCATTCTAACTACCAAGTGAGAAATAAAAATTACTGTATTAACGTAATTTATCTAAACATCTTGAATCTTTAGATAAATTAATGATACTTGTAGTTATTTTATTGATCATTTGATTACTATCAAATCAAGTATAATGATTTGTTGTTATTAACGATGTCTTACAAGAATTAATATCGATATTTGTGTTAGCAAAGATAATTTTGTATTTGAATTATTTAAAATAGTATATCCAATTGATTTTTGAAAAAAAATATTAATCTAATTGTGATGATATTACAAATGTGAAATATGAATTTAGATTGATTTTGAACATTGAAAAAAATTTTTGTTGTTTTTCAATCTGACAAAACCCGGAAAAGAAAAACCTTGACAGAAATTGGTACAAAAATTTGTTTGTTTTATTTCTTTTTTTTACAATTGTCGTAGAATGTTTTATTTGAACGTAAGTTTACTATAACGGGACAACAATATGAGTAGAAGTTTAATAGCAAATTGCTAAGGTACGACTATTGCGAGCTACTCGAGAAGAGGTTTGCACCTACAAACCGGAACTTAGGGGCCCGAGGATACGAACACCTACTTATTAGGAACGTAAAAATTCTTCCGTGTTGTATCCTTTCGAAAAGATATTATACTCTACTATCTAGTCTTCTATTATTAGTTATTTATCTTTCTCTCTAGAATGCATTGCATTAACACTACTATATCAAATGGGGGATAAATTAAAATTTTTATTTCTTTTCTATTATTTTCAATTTTACATTCGAGTAATAATAATATCAGTATAAATTAATATTACTATTTATTCATGAAAATTTGTTCTCAAATATATACGATATAAACTTGTGTGTTGTACAAATTATTTTTAATTGTATATATATGAAATAATATCTTTTAATTATTTTTATAAATAATAAAGTATATATACATACAAATATTTCTCTTTATTAATTTTATAAAAATTTTCATACCGTAAATAAATTTAATATCAAATATTTGAATATCTATTAAACGTTATTATTAATTATT
>NW_014569582.1:824204-825705 GCF_001313835.1 Polistes canadensis
ATAAATATTATTAGGCATATTGATATTTTCGTTAGTTATTTTTTAATTATATATTTTCATATTGATATCAAATTAATATTAAATATAATTATTACCTTTTTTTCTTTCGTAAATATTTCTTTATAAATATATCTAATTTATCTTTTGCAAAAATTGGATTCAATATCCTTTCTCTTATTTGACTGTTTCAAATATCGACTGTGTACAGTTAATTAAGTCTTGCCATTTACGTTTAATTCATCTCCTCATTTACCTTTAAAGCAAACGATTAAAACCCCAGTAAATTATCTACTAATCTATCTATCTATCTATCTATCAGTCTTTTAACACGGTAACATTTTTATTAGAAAAGTTTCTTCTCTTCTCGCATACCGATCTTTCTCTTTCTCTCTCTCTTTCTCATTTTGTTTAAAAAAAAGAAAAAGACATTTCTCAAGATCAAAGATCAAGATTCCACAGTAATGGTTGTTGTCTCGTTACGTTCAGTTAGATAATTAGTTCGAATAAAATTCTTTAAGGGGTCTCCATCACACATACACACACACATATATCTATACACACGTGTTGGTAACTAATTCACATTACAATTTATTCGATTCATCGCACCAACTCGATGACTATAAATAAAATACTTAAGTTCAAAGTTATCACCTAAACGTTTACAAGTTAGAGTTGACTTTAAGAAATAAATGACATTACTAAACACGCAAGAAAATAATGAACAATTTCTAATGACTTAACCTATGATACTTTTTCTATATTGTATATCTTTTTTTTTATTTTTCTAACAGGTTTACTTTTTGTGAAATCATTCGAATGATTACATAATTACTTTTAACGATACATTCCAATTATTTAACAAAACCTTTTCGATATTTTTATATACATCTCGTGATATTTAAATAGAAATTCATTAAGCAATTGATCATACATTTTTTTTATATAAACAAAATTTACATTTGTAGATTCGTTGTATACGTGGATTAGTTTTTTTGTTTATATACATTTTTGATACCTTTTTTTTTAATGTTTTATCAAAAGAATTATCTGAATAAATAATTAATATTTTGTAAAGTTTATAAAGTATTTGAATTGGGATTGATTAATTAATTAGGAATTAAGATTCGTGACGTATAAATGATTATTTTTTGGATACTTCATTCAATATTCTGTCAACAGTTTTATTTTAACTTAGAATCTAAGTAAAGGGTTAATTATAATTTTAATTAGAATCAATTAATATTAACGGATTAAGATTCTTTACATTAATGATTTTTCAATATTCTATCAACAGTATCGATATCAACTAACATTATCTGAATAAATAATTAATCTTTTTAAGATTTAAAAGGACTTGAATTGGAATAAATTAATTTTAGAAATTAAAAAACAAATTCGTGACATTTAAATGGATTTTTTAGATACACTTTTAATTATACTTATTCAATTATATATTTTTGTGTAAAAATGTTATGAAAATTAAAATGAATTAATTGTACAA
>NW_014569582.1:827530-830726 GCF_001313835.1 Polistes canadensis
TTATAATAATCGTGAAAATTAAAGAAACCAATATCTTTATAGTTTCATATCAAAAATGTGAAGATAATTTTGTATTTTTATTTATTTTCTCATTTATGGAGTTCTTCAAATATCCATATTCAAATTAACTTTTAAATTATAATAATCGTGAAAATCGAAGAAACCATACTATCTATGATTTCATATCAAAATGTGTGAAAATAATTATATATATATATATATTATATACATATATATATTTAATATTCTCTCTTTCTCTTTCTCTTTCTTTTCTATCGAGGTTGTGTCTCTCAATATACGAACCGACTATCGTACGAACGTCACGACCTAGTTCGAGATAAAAGAACTGTCTACTTATCGTTTTCTTCTCCTCTCCCTTGTCCGAGAAGTCGCGCCTATAACTTTAATGGCGACCGACGTTGTTCAACACGGACGAACTTAAAAGCCACGAGAGATAGAAAGAAAAGAAAAGAAAAGGAAAAATAAAAAAAAAAAAGAATGAAAGAAAGAAAGAAATAGTAAGAAGAGAAAGACCTTTTTACCGAGTCGAATCATTCGCGTAGATACTTATCGTTGCACTCGTTTAAGTACTCGAAACGAAACTTCGAAGATGGTTGAACAAACCAATAATGGTTTTGTACCAATGTATGTTACTGAAAAATCAAAAAGAAAAAAAATAGATATAGATTATATAGAATAGATTAATATTGTGAAAAATAATCTTTAAGCAAATTTTTATTTTCACGGACACTTTGTTCCTAAAATTTATTCTTCCATAATAGTTATTCTTACGATTGGAAATTATTTAAATTTAGGCTGAACTGAAAAAGTTCTCGTCTTGGTTTTTTTTTTTTATTAATATTTCCAAAATAAATTAAACAATACAAGTAAAGTTTCAACGCAATATTAAATTCACCCTAATACTATTATATTTTATCATATTTCGTATTCTATTCATTTCAATTAAATAATCAGATTTTCTATTTCGTTATCTTATACTATCGTTCGCATATTTATTTTTTATTTTATATCCACAAATAAAAAATCGTGTATAATTTTTTAGAAATCTTCACATACCAAATTGGATTTTCGATAAATGTTCAATTTAATTTTTTTTGTAATAAAACCCAAATATTCATTTTAATAAAGAATTATTGAAAATTATTGTGTCAAAAATGATATATTATACTTATAATATTTTTTTTTCGAATTAATTAATAACCATCTGATGAATAATTTAAAAAATAAAAAGAATAAGGGAAAATTGATAGTCTCGTTGAAAATTTTCTGTCCATTTTGAAAGATGCCTAAACGATGACCTATTGACCTCATGCGGTAGCTCATGTAGGTCGTTGCTGATGCCGGAGAAATTGTAGGCGTATGGATTCTTCTTTTCTCTTCTCTCATTTCCTTTTTTCTCCCCCCGTTACCCCGACTACCCCTACTACCTACCCCTCCACTACCCCGTTCACCCATCATCTCATCGCATTTTTCTTTATTTTTATTTAACATCTTTTTTTTCCCCCAATATATTACAGTATACTTATGGGCAATAAGTTATTCGAAATAATAATAATAATGATTTTTATGTTTAGCAATTAACAATATTGAGTAATAAATCAATCATAATTGTCGTTTAAAAAAAAATTTTCACGTCCGATTAATACGACACAACAGTGTCGTAAATATATTTTTTGTTCATTCGTTAAAGTAAACTTTCTTTCTTTCTATAACTTGTTTTCGAATTTTTTTTTAATATGTTATGATAAAATATTGAGTAAAAAAAATATATATTTCCTTAATATTATAACAATAATATAATATAAATTTGCGTATTGAAATTTAACAATATATATTTCTAATAAATTTTCTATAATAAACGATAGTATATAAAAATAATCATATACATCGATAGAAATACTTAATTGAAATATACTTCGACGAACTTATAAAGTCTCGTTTGTTACGTTCGTTTTAATACTCGTAGAAAATTTTCTAAATATCTAACGTCACTAAAACGCTAATGAAATTCCTATTTCCACGACCGTCTTAATCAACTTGGGCTGTCGTTGTAAACGAAAAGAATTAGCATTTTAAATCACACGCTCCGCGGGTGCTCAAGCTTCCCCCACTTTATCATCATCACCACCACCACCACCATCACCACCATCACCAATAACACACACACATATATATTACACATTCTTACTCTTTCTTTCTATATTATTCTCAACAAGCAAGCATAACCATCATCCATGGCATCCAATAATTCGTTTATTATCGAAGTGTATAGTAGACTCGTGTGAAGATTGATCATCATTCCACCATTACCACCACCATCACCACCACCACCACCATGTTTATAATTATTTCGAACGATCCTTGAGCTCATTGTACGTCGCTAAAACGATTCGAAAAAAAATTCAAAAATAAAAAACAAACTTGGAGAGAAAGAAGACTGGGAGACAGACAGACAGACAGACAGACAGACAGACAGACAGACAGACAGACAGACAGACAGACAGACAGACAGACAGACAGACAGACAGACAGACAGACAGAAAGAGAGAAAGAGAAAGAATATGGTGGACAGATAAGTGAGAAAGAAACCAAACTGTATAACAATCTTCCTTCTTTCTCTCAGCTCACACTCTAACTAACACTTAGAAAGAAACCTTACAGGATCATCAATCCACGTCCGATGAACTTTTTCAAAGATGCGACTCTATATAACCGACATTCTCACACACACACACACACACACATATGTTTCTTTCCCTATCCTCTTGAGTTAGCATCGAATTCCTCAATTTCTCCGTCTGTCATTGATGTTTATGGATCGTAAACGTAGGAAGTTCACGGCTCAGAATTTATTCCAGGTTGAATGTAGCTCGTTCAGCAGAAGCTGAAGAAGCATCTTCCTTCTTCTTCTTCTGGTTCTTCATGGTCTTATCTGGGGAGTGGGTAAGGGGTGGGGAAGGGAGAGGAACCTCTTAACGAGGTGAAACTCACAGCTCGTAGTGTCCGATCTTACACGAACTGTGTCGACGTCACGCGAGAATGAAACACCTCACGATTACTAAGCATACATTTTGTATTTGTTTCGTATATATGTATAATGTATACGTGTATATTGGTATATTTGTATATGTATATATCAGAGTTCGATTAAGAATATATATATATATATATATAT
>NW_014569582.1:831361-832419 GCF_001313835.1 Polistes canadensis
ATATATTGAGGATTTATTTGTTAAATAATATTTGTAATTAGTTATATTGAGATATTTGTTAATTATTTAATTGATTTAATTTTGAAATTTAATGAACCTGAATTATTCTAAATCAATTGAATATTAAATCAAAGTTTAAACGTTATTTGCACACTTATAGGACACAGAACAAATAAAATATATTGAGGATATATTTTATAAATAATATTTGCAATTGGTTATATTGAAATATTTGTTAATTATTTAATTGATTTAATTTTGGAATTCAATGAGCCTGAATTATTCTAAATCAATTAAATGTTTCGAAATTAAATTTGTGTGTACACTTATAGGACAACGAACAAATAAAATATAATAACTTAATAATGAATCACGATGTAAATAAATTATATTATTTTACAGTACAACATCCTTTATCCTTTTAGTCTACGATTTGGAATTCTCGTTCGAAAGCCTAGTCACTGTTAGCAAAAATACTGCCAATGAATCATTCTTTCTTATCCAACCGGATCTGAACAAGCTCACCCGCATGCACGAGGACAAGTTTATCTCTGTTTTAACGCGTCACATTCTCGTCATTACGTAATTCTATCGTAATCCTTAATACTTCAACCCTAATCTCAAATCTTTGATCATTAAAAAACAAAAAAGAAGAAGTAGAAGAAATAACCAAATCAATCTAATGTAACATTTTGAAATAATCATTTATCAAGATCTTAATAAAAATTTCACGAGTTTACATTTAATTCAAATATACAAACCATAATCGGGATCTAAATAATTGATTTGTATTAAAAATTTTAATTAGGGATATAAAATTAAATAGATTTAACGTTAATAGAAATGTTCTCGTTACAAAAAGTTCAGATAATTAATTATTAAACAAAATATTTCCAAAATTATTACAATATTTCATTTAGAAAAATTAAGACAAAAATCAATATTATCTATTATAATAATTAATTACAAAATCATTTATATTCAATACATGATCCAATAAAATTTCTTTTAAAAAACAAACCGACTCTTACGAAATAAAAAATTACATAATATTATCT
>NW_014569582.1:832579-846634 GCF_001313835.1 Polistes canadensis
ATTATATATTATATATATTTTATTATTATATATATATATATATATATTTAAACAAAAAATAATTGAAAAATAAAAGTATCACAGAATCGTGTGTGTTTATGCTCACAAACATAATTTTCATTCTCTCGCGGAACTAAAAAGGGAATGGACGAGGACTTCGAAAAGAGGGGGTGCAGAAGCAAAGATAGAAGAAAAAATTAAAAAAAAAATAAAAATAAAAAAAGAAAGAAGATACGAAGGGAGTCCATTCGTTCGTTAGCCGTAGGGCGAAGGTTGGAATCCAGGCGTTTCACAGCAGGGTGCCGTTTCTCCTTACGTACTGCAGGACTCGTATCCTCTCTTCCTCTCTCTCTCTCTCTCTCTTTTTATTTTTTATTTTTATTTTTTTTTTTCTTCTCCTATCCGTCTTTCTAACTGTCCACCTCCCCTTCCCCCTCCCACCAGCACCTCAAACCTCCTTCCAACTAACTTGTACCCCCACTCGTTCGAGTGCATGTGCATGCATCTCTTCCCTTTCCTTCAATTCCACCACTTCTTCTTACCCTTTTTTTTCTTTCTTTTTTTTTTTCTCTGGAACACCCTTTTGTTTTCTACTTCTTCGTAAAAGTTGTTCTTGTTTTTACAATGTCGTTTGAATTATTTTTTTTTATTTGGATATGACGTTCGAATTGTTAGATTTGATTAGGTGTAGAATATTTTTACACAATGATATAAATATATATTCGTAATATTTGAAATTGTTGTAAATGATTTGTAAAATTTATTCGATGATTCGTAATATAGTTAAGTATCTTTGGTAGATTTTTTATTTTATATATATGAGAGACACACACACACACAGAGTCACGAATTATAAATAATTTCGAAATATATTCGATACACTTTCTGATTATTTTATAACAAAATGAAAAATCATCTTTCAAAATACATTGAAACGTGCGCAATATAATTTACAAACATTGTCAAAGTAATTTTATTTTTTCAATCATGAATTATATTACGAATAACGTAAAAATATATAATAATAAAAGAAAAGTAAGGGAATAATATAAAATAGTAACAAAATTCAACTCGTATATAATTTCGCATTGGTTACGTGATGTTTTTTCTTTCTTTTTTTTGTTTTTTTTTTTTTCTTTTTTTTTGTTGTTAGAAAGTTTTCCCTATCATCATTTTTCATTTTGATCTCATTATCATTTCTATCAGAAGAAATTTCAAATCAAAATCGTTTATATTATTACGATTGGCCAATAATATACTATTACTAATACTATTCTCGATAGAGTTTTCATAGATCAATTGGTAGAAAATCGTGACGAACCCTTTTATTAATTTCCGAAGATGTTTTCTCCAGTTGTGTTGCATGTGACTGTTATATCGTTGCATTTTACCTTTAACGGTTATTGCAAGTGAAAGTAGAAACGTTGAGATCGCGAACAGATTCGTGGCAAACGGTATATAAGAAGAAGAACAAGAAGAATAATAATGATAATAATATTTAAAAAAAAAACAAACAAATAAGAAAGAGAAGAAAAAATATAAGAGAAGGAGGAAGTGATAATAGAATGTTTGTATCCTTCTGGTAATTGCAACAAAAAAATGTAAACCGATTTTTAATTCTATGGTTATTATAAAGTTATTAATTAAAACAAAAAAACCCTTAATATTAAAAAATCAATTTTTCGTGCTTCCTTTAGAATAAATTCATCGGAATAATACAAATAGATATAAAAAAAAAAAGTAATAACAAATTGCAATTCTCGAGTTTTTCCATTTGAGAATAAATATATTATTTAAAATTGCATAACTTTAAACAACGTTTATTTAACCACAGTCAATCTTTCTAATTGTGCATATAAAATGAGATAACTAAGAGAGAATCGAATTAATTTGCACATTTCTTATTTATCTTTCCCCTACGTTTCCTCACTTTACCCCCCCACCCTCTTCTCTCTCTCATTCTCATACTCTCTTTCTCTTTTTCTCGTTATAAGATCGTTAAGAAATATTATTTATTGGATCGTAACGCAGTTTATGGTAACAAGTCTAATTATTTTGAGTGAAAGTTACCAATCGTATTGATTACTTTTACAATATATCACATGAACATTCACGGAATCCATGGGATAAAAATTAAATACATATTATATAATACAAAACTTTAGAAAAATAATTGTTGAATATATTTTCTAATTTTTCTATTTCTTCTTTTCCTAGTTCGTTTTGTTTCTTTTTTTTTTTTTACAAACAACGAAACCAATGGGTTGTTACACACACACCACCATCATTACCACCAGCAACGAACGAACGAACGGTCTCGTTGACTCTTTTCCATGGGGGTTATTTGTCGTCGTACAATATTTGCACACACACACACACACACACACACACACTCGAAGGAGACATCTCTCATTCGTTTGAGTCAGCCAGGTGTCGTTTCTCTTGTTTGCAATAAGGCACTTTCGTTTAAATGTCGCGTACAAAGTATGACTAGGCAATTTTTATGTGTTTCCACGTACAATGATTTATTTTTTCTTATTTAATTAAACGTTCCTTAATTATTATTAATACTCTATATTAATTAAATAAAATTATTAATCCGATCATGGTGTTAAATAATAATATTATTGTTAAATATAATACAATATATTTTCAATAAAGCTTTGCATATGATTCCCTAAGTATAATATAATAAATATTCGATCACAAACGAAATATTAAAAAATCATATATCTTTTCCATTTAAATGTATAATTAATTTTACGTATCTATACTAACTTTTTGGTACACCCGATATAACAAACAAAAAATATTAACCCTTCCAATACACCCCTAACGTATCATCAGATAAATATCAAATATATCCAGCACTCGTAAACACAAGTTATTAGATAGGTGCCGGATATATCCGGCACTTGTAACATAACGTCGTTAAAAATATATTAAAAGTATATTAATAACATTTTATATATGTATATTTTTAGTTATAACATATATATATATATAAAAATTTTTATATATGTAAATTTTTAGTTAATAATTTAGAAATATTTGTATATTTTCAGCTGTTCAAAGGGGTCGCGTGCCAGCGTCGCAACCAACGTTGCCAGGATTACCAGGACAATTCTCAATGACGAATGGTGATGCGATATCGTGCGCGGGTATAAACGGGTCCTACCTATCGTCGTACATAGGCATGTTATTACGTGCCGAACCGTATCCGACAACAACGAGATACGGGCCGTGTGGTCAAGCAAGCAGTAACATCATGGGAATCGATAGTATATGCGAATTGGCTGCCAGGCTTTTATTTTCTGCAGTAGAATGGGCAAGGAATATACCATTTTTCCCAGAACTTCAGGTGACCGATCAGGTTGCATTGTTGAGGCTAGTATGGAGCGAGCTTTTTGTACTTAATGCAAGCCAATGTTCGATGCCGCTTAGCGTGGCGCCACTTTTAGCAGCGGCGGGTTTACACGCGTCCCCCATGGCGGCAGATCGCGTGGTAGCATTCATGGATCACATTAGAATCTTTCAAGAACAAGTTGAAAAACTAAAGGCCCTACACGTTGACACAGCCGAATACAGTTGCCTCAAGGCTATCGTTCTTTTCACGACAGGTAAGAAAATATATATACTCTTTTGATTTTATCTTTTATGTTATTATTATAATATGTATATTTTATGTAATATATATATATATATATCTTGTCTTTAATTTTATAATACGCAGTGACGGTGGTATCTGATAATAATATCTTTTTTTTATACTCTAAAACTGAATATAACAACATTTAAATATCTGATTACTTCAATTAACCAATTAAATATTTTCAATTATCGTAAGACATTTTTCTAAAATTCAAATATCAATAAATATATATACTATCTGCCCCTATTTTTTATATGGGCAAGTTTTATGAATCGTAGGATGAGAAAGAATTGATTTTTGGATATTCGATAATATATTGGGTATTAAATTTATCATATAAATGACGGTATATAGACGATATTCTATTATCGAAGTAAAATAAGAGGCAAACTTTAGGTGAATCCTCCTCAGACTTCCTATCTGACATTCTCGAAAAGCACGTTTAGAAATCCCGTTCGCGGAAGGTCGGTTGTTGGTATGCGAACGTTATCTCGATGGGGTTTGCTAACTCCGAAGGTAGTCTGGATAGAGAGTAGAAGGTTAGACAGCATTCGATATCGACTGGGGGCTTGGTAATACTACACACGATGTAACAGTAGATACCCAATTGTTCCTATTTCTCATCTCCAGGTCAAACGCCATCTTTTTATTCTTGCAACAATTCTACAAAATTAATAACACGAAATGTTTAATCAAAAAACAAACGATCGTATCATTTTATTATTACTTTCTAACAATTTTAAAAAATTATTACACTGTTTCGAAAGATCTAGGAATTTTGTTATCGGATAA
Source organism: Polistes canadensis (assembly GCF_001313835.1). Taxonomy (NCBI): domain Eukaryota; kingdom Metazoa; phylum Arthropoda; class Insecta; order Hymenoptera; family Vespidae; genus Polistes; species Polistes canadensis. Next base: position 837,024 of record NW_014569582.1, read on the forward strand.
AAAGAATCCCTAGATTTCAGAATTTTTCGAATCAATCGAACAAATTATCATAGTAACATTATTTTTTATTATTTAACATTACAATAAAATTGATCAATATATTATACAATAATTTGAAAAAATATTATAAGATTACTGACAAAATCAACGAATCATTTTTATGAATTTACATATTTATTTTCAACGAAATAAATTCATAATCATTTTATTAAATACATCCTAAACATTTATCTCTTTGATGCAAACTATCTAAAAAGGTTTATATTATTTAAAAAAATATATATATATTTAATTTTTATTAGATAAGATATATATAGATTAAAATGATCAGTACATGGTAGATGACCTACCTAAAAAAAAGTATTATTTTTTCTATTCAACCGATCGATCGAGGTATAAAACCGGAAGAAGTTCGATGCTAGGATGTCTCTCAACGTCTAGCTCGTCTAATCGACGCATAGATAAGATCACGGTAACTGTCATCCAACTTGAACCAACTAACGGAGTGGTGTAGGTACGATCGTCATCGAACAGAAACGTGCGAGACAATACGTTTCTCATCGTTCCTATCTCTAACAATTCTCTCTCTCTCTCTCTCTCTCTCAGTTTGTATTTCTGTTTCTCTCTTCAATCTGTAGAATCTATCTCGGTTCAGCTATAGAGAGATGGTCAACTCTACTATGATTCTATCCCTTTCTGATTTTCTCTCTCTCTCTTTCTCTCTCTCTTTCTCTCACATTCTGTTCGTTTTCGATGACAAGCACAGGGTTTGTTCAAAGAGTCCGAGTATACTCGCTAACTATCTCTTAACCCATCTTTCTCTTCCCTAGCTAAACGAGTTAACCATCCAAACCCACCACCATCACCGATATCATACCTTTTGTCTTCTATATAATCGAAAAATTTAATAACAATTCTTTTTTTTTTTTGTTTTTACAATTTTTACATTAACATTGTTAATATGCCAATATAGAAGTATACAAATATATCGATTAAAAATATATATGAATTGATTATAATATGATATGTTAACTAAAAGTATTATTTTTTTATTGATATATATATTAATTTATTATTTATATTATATAATAAAAATCTCTAGAAAATATTTTAAGTACATCTATAAATATGCATACACTTGTGCATAATAATTTATATAAATATTTTAACAATTAATATTCTATTACGAAAATGTTCTTAATCTTGAAAAGTTTTTAAAATTGATATTAAAAATATGAATAAATAAATTAAAAAATTGACAAGACAACAACCATAAGTATATTATACCTAAATAGTAAAACAATAAGCGTGTTAAATTTGGCACTAATCAATCCAACGTAGATGGCGCGTTTTATCTAGGGATATATTATATCTAGTGATTTAATAAGCATATGCTAGTGTATTTCAATGCACTACGTAAAATGTGATTCCCCTTTTGAGGTTATATTCACAAAAATCATTTGTAAAATGCTCAACAACCATCGATGTTTTATTTACAATTCCACAGAAGCTCTCTTTCTAACAAATAACAAAATATTAATATTTATTATTTAACACCAACAAATATGTTTATATATATATCTGGTTTCTCGTGGGTCAGAGAGAAAGATATGATAGGTTGGATGAAGAAAAAATTTTTTGGTGGTAAGGTAGAAGGAAGGAAAAAGAACAAAATGTAAATAAAAAAAACGGAAAGAGAGAGAAAGAGAGAGAGAGAGAGGGAAAAAGGGCTCCGTACTAAACCTCTTACGTCTGCCCATAGATAGAAGATGGGAGGCTATTTATTTCTGTGCTATATGGGCACGCTTAGTTCGTTTTAGCTTATGCTAATGCCCCGATTCCCTGCGATCCACCTTCCGCCTTTTTTTCTACCAATCTTTTTTTCTTTTTTTTTTCAACCCTCTTCTTATTCTTCTTCTTCTTCTTCTTCTCCTTTCTTTCTTTCTTTCTTTCTTTCTTCTATGCAACTCGCCAATTCTTTCTACCTTTCTCTTTTTGTTTTTATTGTTTTTCTTCATTCTTTTTCGAGACCCGATTCTTTTTACGGAACGACGAAAGGTCTTCCGTTTTTTCGTATCCCACCAACTAGTTCTTAAACATTCCTCCGGTGATCTCTCCAAACTTTCCATTTCTACAACCCCCAAAACATTTTTTTCAATCCTTTTTCATTTTCTTCTTTGTATATCCAATTTGCCAGAAAATTTCGGATAGATTTTCAATAAAGTGTTGAAGTGTTAACTCATTTAAATCAAATTTAAGTAGAAACTATCATACTCGGTATACCAAGTATTTAAAAAGCAACAAACTACCTGATTAAAAAGCCCCCAAAACAGAAGCTGAAGTACAAACAATACGGGACCTATTTCATTTGTCCTACTGAAGATACCAAACAGAAACCTTCCTGTTCACTTCAACGAGTATTGCAAAAGTATCAGATTACCTGATTAACCAACCCCTTCTTCCTGATAATATTTTAATCGACACGAACTTTCCAGACAAATTTACATTTCAATAATTCAATTCTTGATTAAACCGAACGCGAACAAAAAACCCAAAAACTAATTGCATTCATTATAATAATCACTTTTAATCGTGATCAGGTAAATCTTTTATCATGTTTTAACCGAAAAGATAATTCGTTCTTTCGAAATAAAATGAAACGATCACGAGTAAGAGTGAAGAAAATTTCTGAACGCGCGTATGACGAGAAATAAAAATAAAAATAATAGAAAAAGATTGTGATAGATTGAGAGTGAGAAGGAGAGAAAATCTCACGGATGCCTGAGGGCTCATATTCTTAATTAGATCGTTAATACCTGGTGCCATCCATAGAACGCGAACTGAAGAGTTGTTGGGAGTAAAAGAAAAAGAAAGATAGAAAATGAAACACAAAATGAGAGAGAGAGAGAGAGAGAAAACGATGTTGGGTGCTCGCCGGTTGTTGGGGCAAGGCAAAAGGGAATTGCATTGCATGCCACATAATCGTGGGAGTGTTTCCCATCAAGATACACGTAGGTACCGCACTCTCCGTAATACCCTCTCGCATAAATATATCTGCACGATGCATTTACATGCCTATACGGGGTGATGCAAAATAATCCTAACACACGATATCCTCACTTTCACCCTGTTCATTTTCATTTCAATTCTATTTTCAATCTCTATATTATTATATTTTTCGCGTTAACACGAATTAAAAAAAAAGAAAACTATAATGGAAATAATAGGATCAACGAATTTTCTAAAATTCAACTTAAGTTAATCTAATTGATATACATTTTCGTCATTTATACAAATAACAGGTTCAAACAAATCTGTTTGAATTGATTATAAAATGGGAATAATATTAAATTAAACTAAACATATTATTATTGTAAAATATCGATGAATATTCAATTTACTTGAGTTACCCTGAAAAGGGATATATTTTGTTTGTAATTTTTCGAAATAATTAATCGTTTCTCTGACTTTACACAACGTTTTTGGTAACTTTTTCTAGGGTAATTTTAGAGAACAAATTCATTTAAATGATTAAAGATTTGATTCTAGTAATATATGTTAGAATAGAATTTTATTCCTTGGGTCACCGAGTGTACATACAACTAGCATGAACAGGAGAAAGCTGAAGCACCTTGGAACAGCCGATCTAGCGAACGCTAAACGTACTTTATGCACCGTGCCCTCGTTCCACCATTTTATCCGAACAATTAGACACGTGATCCGTAGTTACGAGCCAGATGGAAAAAGTCCCTATGCTATCCTCCAACAACAGATAAGAAACGCCCACACTTTTCTCTTCCAACGTTAAGATGAAAATGAGAGAACGAGGAGTTAGGTGATTGAAGAAATGATTGAAAAGCCTTTACCTTTATCGAATGTTCAATGAAAGAAAAACAAAAAAAAATCAATATTCAAACGAGTCGTTTAACGTATGAATATAATCGATGTTCTTTTCTTTAATGTCATCCAACATCTATTATTTGAATCATTTTAAAATGCGTTCTCGTGCATTAGATGAAAAGATTCAAATTAGATGAATTGTATTTATGATTCTAATCTCATCACATAGATGATTCTTAAAGCGTTATGCAATTTTTCTATTTTTTTAACGATTTAATATTCACAATACAATTGATTTTTTATTTAATCGAATGAAATATAAGGGGTTGATCATATTATTATTATTATTATTATTGTTAGACGTTTCTCGTAGAATTTTATTTCTAGACATTTTATTTATGATTAAAAAATATATATATATATTTCGTTTCATTGATAAAATATAATTAACAAATTTTTCTTTCACGATATAATATATAACGTGCTTAAAACCATGGATTATTTTGATTGGCTGTGAAACACCGAAGAGAGGAATAATAATATTATAAATTCGTACATACACATTGAAATATACGTATTGATCTCTGGGCTGCAAAATGATACACTTCGTTCAACCTATACAAAATAAATAGAAAGAGAGAGAGAGAGAGAGGGAAACATAGTCGGATGAAAAATGAAATCAGGCGAGAAATGCGATAACGTAGAAATTTAGTATGCGTGTATACATTCGTGTGAATAAAAATCGAGAAAAAGAAAAACCGGTTGCGAACCACTGGACCGCAAGAGAGAGAAAGAGAGAAAAAAAAAAGAGAGAGAGAGAGAGAGAACCTTTCGAGTATCGAAGTGCTTCGGTATGTTTAATAAAATATTGCCACATCATTAATGTAGACACCGCTCGTGCCCGTACTCGTGCCGGGGCCTGTACCGGGGCCTGTACCAGGGCCCGTGACGGTGCCTGGGACCGTACCAGAGCCTTTACCACGGCCCGTGCCCGTGCTAGGGCCTTTACCAGGGCCCGTGTCCGTTCCAGGGCCTGTACCAAGGCCTGTACCGGTTCCGGGGCCTGTACCAGGGCCCGTGCACGCGAACACCGTAAATGCCTTATTCTTTCATTACATTTTATTTGATTTTTTTTTGTCTTCTTTCTATTTTCTTAAATGCCGCCAATGACTCGGCAATACTGGAACAGTGTACCCTTCTTCTATTCGAACATAGGCTTGTCGTTTATCTATAACTGTATGTGTGTGTGTACGTGTCGTGTATAGGAAGTCTACTTGGTAAGCACCCACCCGTTCAATGATCTAACCATCCTGTCAAGTCACTTGACGAGAACTGTCAATAGTAATTACACGTTAATTTCATCTCACGAATATCTCGATTCATCATCCGCGGAATGATTTTCTTCGATCGTTTCTCAGATAAGTAACATTGTTGATTATTTCAAGTATCTTTGGAATGTATATTTTTATTAATGAATTATTATATTTTATATAGAAGTGAGAGAGAGAGAGAAAGAAATAGATGTTCAATTACTTTACATATTGTTTTTCTTTTTCTTTTTCTTTCATTTAAAATAATAAAACTTGTCAAATAATTAATTTCTATTATAAATGAAATTTTCATACAATTTCTTATTTATTATATTGAAAATTATTTATATAATAACAATATTTATATAATAATAATGATTATAAAATATTACCTGTGCGCAATATTGATTGCAGTATTGTAAATATACGCACACATCAAAATATAATAAATATAAAATTATTGCTAATAATTTCTTATTCTTCTTGGTTTTTTTTTATTTTTCTTTTTTTTTGGAGGTTAATAATAAATCAGATATGAGTTACGACAAAATGTCACGATAAATTATGACAATTTGATAGATTCAAAAAATAATCACAAATAAACATATACACACACACAAAGAAAGAGAGAGAAATAGAGGATAGGTGAAGTATACAACACACAATAAAAGCTTTAATCATTGAAGTTAGGTATGGACAAGCCGTCATAGTTGTTATGCTCGTGTAAAATCGTAGTAACTCGGGACGAGCATATGGGGAGTGTAACTGAGAAACTGATATAACTTAGGATCATACCTCCGATGATATTCGCATTTACGAATAACTTGCCAGTTACACTCACTCCTAGTATATATATATATGTATTATATATATATATGTATGTATGTGAGCTTACAGGTTGGCACGTATTATTGACGCGTTTATCGCCGCCATTATTATCGTCGTTTCTCGGCCCTGTACTCACCTGTTAACCTCGGACAATTTATCGACGTTGTGGAACAATCCTCCTCCTCCTATTCCACCTCTACCCCTTCCTCTACAAACACCACCACCACCATCATCATCACCACACCATCACAAAATCACCATAACACTCCTCCTATCTCACTGAAAACGAGAACTAGGAGTGAGAGAAACATCGGTTTGACTGTGATGAGGGAAACTGACGACGACCACACTACCAAGATTGAGATACAGATAGGATAGATAAATACAGTGACACTATGAGTGAGTGTGTAAGTGAATGAGTGAGTGAGTAAGAGAGCTGAGGAGAGGGAAATCCCATGAGGATGTCACCCATGATAGGCTTTCTCAGTCATGGTCCTCCTCACGTCATGGACTAATCAGCGTCTATCATGAACAAAATCCAATCGAATAAAATCAATCGAAAACCTTTTTTTTTTTTTTTTTGTTTTTTCTAAAACGTTAGTGTCAATCATTCCTTCTACGTCATCCAATCTTATTTCTCTCTCTCTCTCTCTATCGTATATATTTAATATAATTTACTTGATTGAAGATATTCGATTGGGAATTCAATTCAATGGAATTCTATTGGGAAAAGAAAATATTGTCTATTTATTTCATTGTGATTTGGAGAACTGATATATATGGTTTGTTTTTTCTATTTCTATTTCTTTTCTTCATTTTTATATTATATTTGGTTTCCTCGATCGTTCAATTGAATTGAAATGTTTTGAATCTCAGAAGAAGATTGAAAAGTTTTGAGTCTGAACTCAAAAGAAAGTTGAAAAGTTTTGAGTCTCATAAGAAGGTTGAAAAGTTTTGAGTCTCAGAAGAAGGTTGAAAAGTTTTGAGCCTAACGAGAAGGTTGAAAAGTTTTGAGTCTAACGAGAAGGTTGAAAAGTTTTGAACCTAACAAGAAGGATTGAAAGTGTTTTGAGTTTTCAACGAACAGGGTTGACAAGTTTTGAACCTAACAAGAAGGATTGAAATTGTTTTGAGTTTACCAGAGAAAAAGGATTGAAAATGTTTTGAGCTTTCTACGAACAGGATTGAATAATTTTAACTCTGTCCTATAGTAATATAAAATCTATATAATTAAGAATATTAACGAGTGTGACAAAATAAAGAAGATAATAAAGAAAAGCACGTGTGTTTTTCGTACGAAGAAACCATGTGTTGGGAAAATAAAAAAATAAAAAAGATGTGACGTAGGGAAACTTAATTAGAAATAAAAAAGAAGAAATAGAAGAAAAAAAAGATTCTCTCTCTCACACACACACACACACATACACTTTTATCCTTGGTGGACAGAAAGAAGTGAGAGAAAAAAAAAAGAAGGAGGGATGATATAAAACAATAGTAAAATGAATGTCGACGCCAATGCAACGGCGTTTTCCAGAAGGGGTGGCCGCAACAGAACAACCGCGAGAACAAACGAGAGATAGAGAGAAAGAGACGAAAAAAAAAAAATATATAGAAAGAGATGGAAGAAAGGTTGGTGAAGAGGAATACCAACCGAGCTTTTGGGATGCTGTTAGAAACGAGTGAGAGAGAAATAATGTGAGAAAGAGAGAGAGAGAGAGCTTGATGTAGAATGCTAGTGTGAGTTACACGGTAAAATAGAAAGAGAGAAGAAGGGTTCGAAAAGGTGGAAGGAAGGGGAAAAGGGAAGGGGAAGTGTGTTATCTGTGAACCGAACCCGAGAGTACGCGACCCTCTCTCTCTCTCTCTCTCTCTCTCTCTATTTCCACCCTCTTTCACCCCTATACGTTTCTGTATCTCGCATTGTTGTTAGTTGGTGCTGCTAGCTCGGGGTCGCATCTCTACCCCCAACCCCCAACCCCTAACCCCAACCTCCAACCCTTGACTTTTAAGCGTTACCCATTTTCATTTGATTATCTGTTCTCTTCATCCGCGTTCCGGCACTCGAATCATTTGCCGAACCTCATCCTCCTATCCCCCTACTCCCCCCACCACCCCAACCCTCACCCTGTATATTTATTTTTCTCTCTTAATTTCATTCAACGCGATCTTTAAATCAAATCGAATTTTCTTTCATTTTTCTTTGTGTCTTGTATTTTTTTTTTTTTTTTTACACTTTTGTTTTTTTTTCTTTCTTTCCTGGTGCCCCGGAAATCGAAAGCTTTCAAGCGACGTTTTCGTTTTTTATTTTTTTTATTTTTTGTTTTTTTTTTCGATGGTTTCTCACACTCTCTTTTTTGTTTCTGTTTCTCTTTCTCTTTGGAAAGAACGTAGTATATCCCTCCCTATGCGTGTATCTCGGTTTCATTTTCGTTTTCTCTTTCAACGTTTCACACTTTAGACTAGGGTATCCTCAGTTCCCTGGACAACTATTCAAAAATAGAATAGTGTGAAAGCTTTAAAGTATTTTACGAAATACGAATAATAATTGTTTAAATGTAAGTTAAATCGTTATAGTATAATAATTATCAGTTTTTAATTCTATTTATATAAATACTTTAGAGATTATATATTATTTTAATTATTCTTATTTTATAATCTTTTATATATCTCTCCCAAATGTTTCAATAAATATTATATAAATTTTAAAAATAATTCAAGTTAATAATTCATTTGTACGATTTAACATTAGCAAATAAAATGTTCAAATTAATATGTACGATTTTGTATTATTAAAATTCATTAACGTGATAAAATGATCTATCCAATGATCAAATTACTTTTGTAAAAAAAATTATAACAATGACGAATATAAATATTTAAATATTGACATTACAATTATTTTCATTAATAAAATAATAAATATTTTAAATACTGCAAATACTTTAAATAATAAAATCAAAAATATTCAATCAAAATTGTAACAAAAGAGAACAAATACGAATAATAATAATAACAATTCGAGAAGAATTAAAAAATAATACAAATACAAAAAATAAATCTTATAATAATTATTACTAATTAAATATTTGAATATACAATATAATAAAATCTAAAACACACACACACACACATCAGTCGATCTTATTTTGTCCTTTAAGAGAATTTCTGATTAACGTATGCGAGGGTTGAAATAAAAGGAAAAAAGAAAATAAGAGAAAGAGGGTTGGTGGTGTGGGTGGGGGTGGGGGGGGGGTTAAAGGGAAAAGGGAAGCAAGCGTGTCTGCATGCATATTCCTTATCAGCATATCGCAGGGCCAAAGGGTTGCCCTGGTATTAGAGTAAGCCACGGTATTAACCCCATAGTTTAATATATAAACAAGGATGGTGCTTGGGTCGAGGGTAGCACACGAAAGTATACTACTGTGTGAAGAGGAGGGGGTTGGTGACGTTAGAGAGGGTGTATATAAACGAAAACACGTGACCATCGGACAATGCGTAGCTTTATCGACATATCCTGGTCAAAACCCCATGCAAGAATACTGTGCTTTCTACATATGGAAAATCATAATATACAATCATTAACATTTATATTTATTTTTCATAATGTTATTACTATTTTTTTTTTTTAAATAA
>NW_014569582.1:847918-856644 GCF_001313835.1 Polistes canadensis
AAATAAATAATTGAACAGTAAGAAACAAAATTAAATAATGAATTTTTTTTTTAAGTAAATATTGAAAGAAAAATTAGGAAAGTAAGATGAAAAATTAATTTTTTATGAAATGAAAGGGATAGATAAAAGAAAAAAAGAAAAAGGAAATAATTGTCAAAGTATAAGAATAAAAAAAAAAAAACATAATAATTAAATAATTAATTTTAATAAATAAAATAATAATAAAATTATAATAAACAAAAAATAATTAAATTAAACTAACCTGTAAAAAAACACACACACACATGTATAAAATGATAGATAATTTAATAATAATGAATAGAGAAATGGAAATAGATAGAAAATCAAGAGAAACAAAGATAGATAAATGGATAGATGGATAAATAGATAAAATAATTTTAAAATGAATGAGAGAGAGAGAGAGAGAGATAGGAATAAGAAGATACATGATCGTCGTTTGGTGGACCCAGAGACGCTTTAAATTAGGAACAAATGCGCGTTAAATTTACGGCTTAGGACCGATTTACGTCCTTATTTACTCGTACCTCCTCCTCCCCCTTTTTCCCTTTCCCTTCTTCATTCTCCTCCTCCTCTTTATTCTCTTCTATCCTCTTCTTTCGTTCGTACGTTTTACTCACCGCGGTTTTGACGCTCTCGTAACCCGTTCGTGCATAAATTCATGTTAACTTCTCTCTCTCTTTCTCTCTCTTTCTCTTTCTTTACTTCTTTTTTTATTTTTTAAGAGAGAGAGAGAGAGAGAGATGGAGAAGACCCTCACGAAGAGAAACAGTCACGATCGTTACTCTTATTTCCTTTCTCTCTTAATCTTTCATTATCGGTAAACCCAGTCTTTTGATTTCGTATTTCTAACTAAATTCAACACTTAACGAATTATTAATAATAAAATGATAATTATTCGTAAAATTATTATATATAATATTATATAGAATATGTATTATATGAATTGATTTATTTTATATATTCAATGATAATTTAAATAAGAAATATTAAATAAATTAAAAATATAATTTTTATAAAGTAATACGAATGTGGTTATATATAATCATAAGATCAAATTTGTCAAATAAAATCTAATGATAATTTGTATAATACTGTAATAATTAATATTAAAAAATAGTGATACGTCTATGGTTAAATTTAATTGAATATTAATTAACAATATTCGTAGAATTTTTTCAATAGATAAGTCAAATAAAAAATCTAACGATAATTCATAACAATATATATTTAAAAATATAATAATTAATTTTAAAAACAAATGTGAAACACATATACGATATAATAAACAAACAACGCGTTAATAGAAAATGAATTCTAATAGTTACAAATCCCAATTTCATTTGTTAACATCGAAATAGCCAATAGAAGTGCTATTTTTATGGTTGACCATGAGGTGTTGGTATGGGGTGAGGAGGATGAAAGGGGAAGTAAAGAAACTTCTTTAGTTCATTCTTTCTTTCCTTCTTTCATTCTTACTTTCATTCTCTCGCATATTTAGCGTTCTCCCTTCGTCAAACGGGGGAACCCATAAAACACGCTTGCGCGTAAATAAAATGTTAAACCGTGTCTCTTCTATTTCTTTGTCGCCCTTTTCTTTGACACAACTTTCCCTATTACTCTCTTCTTTTCTTCCCTTTTTCGTTTTATTTTTTTTTTTGTTTCTTTTTTTTCGTTCATTCCTTAGTTTCGTACCTTCATTCATTCGTTCATGCACGCATTTCGGTGTTAAAACTGGACGATATATGGCACACCATTACGAAGAAAAAAGGGCCAAGTTCTAAGTTCCCTCTTCATTTCGTGCCCTTCTTCTTCTTCTTCTTCTTCTTCTTCTTCGTTGAATCCTACGGAGTTTGGAACGCACAATAAACGCGAACGAGAATTCGTTAGTTTTTTTCTTTCTACATTTTTATTTTTACTTTTTCTCCCTTCCCTTCCCCACTCCAACCCACTCCCAACCCTTTTCGTTCGAACTGCCTCTTATATTTCCGAGAGAGCCCTTTTGTGGGAACGACACGTTTATTGTTACTCGTTTTATAAATTTACAGTAAAAAATTTAATTATTATAATATAATTCTTTACAAAATTTTGTGTTTTTATTGTTATTATTATTATTATTTTTGTACACGTAATATTATTAATTTATTATTCTTTTCTTTCGATTGTTTGTGTGTGTGTGTGAGAACAAAATTATTCGAGAATTATTATAATCATTAATAAATATGTATTATTAATTTTATCTTTATGGAAAATGTAACACAACTAGAATGAAATATCGAATATATTTATTGTTAATATAAACCACACAAAAACAAAAAATAAAAAATCTAAATATCAATTAAAATTCATCAACGGTACAATATTAAATGAAATATTAAACGTGGAATAATGTTCTTATAGGAGGTGAACCATTGAAAATATATTAACTAACACATAATCATTCTTCCCCCATCTCACTCTCTCACTCTCTCTCTTTCATTTGTTATAAATATTTTGTAATATTCATATGTAATTTATAACCTAATATTATAATATAATACAATTTGTTTAATACACATGTTTACGTATGCATATAAATTATATAATACATGCATACCTATAACATTAGTTTACAGTGCATATGTTGCCGAAAAAAATTTAAGTTGTTACTGACTTTTTAAATATACATATAAGTAGAATTTTGTTATCAGCTCTAGTTTTGTTTCAGTTTTTAATCTTAAAACATTAAAATACACACGTTATATCGATTAATAATTACATATGAATGATAAAAATCAGAAACAAAATGGCTCGACAAAATGGCTGAAAACTTTTAAGGTTAGATTCGCCAAAAACATACGTCACGAGTGAACATAACCAATCATAAAATTCCCAACAACGAATGAGAAAACTTCAATTTTATAATACATGTAATTAAAAGCAAAAAGAAAACTAATAATACAAAAAACCAGTACGAATAATTATTAGTTAATACCGTTAATACCGTTAATACCGTTAAACCGAAATACCACGCGTGTTTTCGAGTTAGACATCCTGGACGACACCACAAAGGAGAAATATCCACGTTGGTTGTGTTTCCTAGTGTGTGCTCGCATTCCTGATGGTTCCCCGGGCACATGCCGTAGGTCCTACTATACATACATTTACAGAAAATGAGAGAGTGTGATGATAATATGTGTGAGTAAGTGGGAGAGAGAGTGAGAGAGAGAGAGAAAGATAGAAAAGGTCTCGTTCCCGAGGCGACGGCAGACAATATCTTGCATTCACAGATTGCGCTGTCAGGCACTCGAATAATATTCGGGGTGACACGCCATGTATCCGCTATGCGTTGCCATACTAGGGATGGGGGTGCGTATGACTCAGCATCCCCCAAAAACGCGAGCCCGTTGCTCGGTTCGAAAGCTTCACGGGGATGAATGTGTTGCCTATATCCTTCTGAAGTTTTTTTTTCCTCTTTTTCCTTTTCCTTTTCTTTTCTCACTCATCTAAAACTATCCTAGCTGTTTTCTACCGTAGGATGAAAAAAAAAAAAGAGGGAGTAAGGGGTTGGTTGGTGGAAGAATCCTAGCCCTGTTACTTGTTCTCCTTTTTTTTCTATCCTTTTCTAATACCACGTGTCCGTGACCGATCCAATTTTTTCTTCTGACCCCTACAACTGGGGGGTTTCTGACCTCCGCTTCCCTCCCTCCCCGCCCCCACAAATTTAAGATTAACGTGCTGCACGCACGTGTGTGTATTTGGGTATATGTTGCTGTGTGTTTGTGTATGTGTGTGTGTGTGTATGTTCGCATATTTGGCTAGAACGATGACTTATTTTCGTCTTGACTTTTCACAATCGAAATAAGGGGGAACGGTAGAATGAAAAAGAAACAAAATTATATCATGCAAAATTAGAAAAATATAAAATAACAGATTTATCGTTTCACTTATATTAGGGTGATATTGTTTTATTTTTTTTTTTTTTAAGTATTTGTATCGCATCATTGATATTTTAATTATTATCAAATATCATGTTGAAGAAGATGTTTTATTCGCGTTTAAGATTAAAATGATTAACGTTTTTTATGGTTACCAAAAATGAACAGAAAGTTATCGTGACATTTTACACAAGTACGTTTTTATGAAAAGATGGGCTGAGGGAACGGCGGAGGGGGAGGAGGGGGAACGCAAACGTTTCTTTCCATTTTGGGAGTTCTCAGAACAGTTATGTGAACCCCCCTACGTATAAGAGAATATATGCTACGTGTTGGTAGCAAAAAGCAGGGCCGTCGATATGTTCAAAAAGAAACCGTGACAAGAACGGTCATAACTTTCTTCGAATAGGACATTTTTCCTTTTTTTCTTCGAAAAGACCTTAGACGCGTATATTACTTACTTACTTACTTACTTACTACTACTAATATACTACTGTTAAATGTTATTATATATTTTTCGTGTGTTAGTTTCGTGACGAGTGACAAGTTTAAACATCTGGCTTGGCTGACTGGCTATTTCGTTTTCTTAGAAAACGCACGTCGTGCGCACGGGATTTCTTCTTTTTTTTTCTTTCTTTTCTTTGGGCTCCCCCTTTTTTTAGAAAACACTTTAGTCCGGTTATTTTTTTTTTTTTTTTTTTTTTTTCTATTATCCCCAATTTCGACTAAGAAGAAAGAAAAAAGTAAACAAAATACAAGCAAATGTGTGAGCAGAAAATTATTCATAATTTTAGATTTATATTTTTATTTATTTTTCAATTTAAAAAAAAAAAAATGCAAACGTACGAGAGCAACAGAAACAACTTAAGAATCCATCTCCCCCTCCCCCAACCCCTCTTTCTATCTCTCTCTCTTCTTTTCGTGCCACCGTTGGCCTCTAATTAATCTGATTTACATCGGACCCAATAGCAGGAGGGGTAGGGGGAAAAGGGGAGTCTTGTGAAGAAAGGGGAACGTGACAGAAAGCACCCGCGAATACCACCTTCCACTGTTACTTCCTAATAGGGTTCTCATTAGGAGAGAGAAAATAACCGAAATCCTTGTTGAACGTAAATGTTCAATCGATACTTTGAAAAAAAAAAAAAAGCCCCTTTTCGAACTTTGAACACTTTTTTCCTTTTCTCTTTTATTCTCGTTCAAAAGCCTTTAACCTTTGAATTCTTAACCTTTGAATTTAAGTTGGTTTTTTTTTTTCTCGAAAATTGTTTTCTATTGAATTTTTCTTATTTTATATTAAACAACATTTTTATGTATATAAACAAAATTATATTAAATTTATTCGACGATGAATTCCTCGAAACAATCTCACCCCTCATAAACGTAGATATATATATATATATATTTTGTTAATTTAATTAATAAACATTTTAAATTGTACACAATTATTGAATTCCTTCTATTCCATAATTAACCCTTTGAGTGCTGAATACTTTTAAGTGAAGAGTGTTTCCTACGAATAAAATACTTAATTATTAATGCTAATATTAATAAATTATATTTAATAATTACAATTTTTCTTTCTCACAATATTATTTTCATCTGACAAGATACAACAAATATATTACATTATTTTACATTCACATTGATAAACACGCATATCACTTTTACCAAACGCATATATGCATCCATAACACTCAAAGGGTTAAAACAATTTCCAATTAATTACACTCCTATTATTATATCTACTAAACATTGTTCATATTAAAACATATTTTTTCAACACATACAAATCAATAAAAATCATTTAAACAGTATCCACTAAAATAGCATACACCTGTTCACTGATAATACACGAATCTTTAAAAACGAGTATACAATTAAAAAAAAAGAAAAAGAATAAAAAAAGGAATCCGTATAATTTGAAAATCGAATGGATAGAAATTCCCTACGCCCTTGGGCACGAGGGGCAGGCAAAACTTTTGGCGCTGAAGTGTCAGGCCACTGATAAGCCAAAGGCATTAATTTCACGGGTCCCCTCGACAGTGGTGGTGGTGGTGGTGGTGATGGTGGTGGTCCATGGACCCTGCAACGGACTAATACAATTATGTTATAACCCCTTTGCCAACTCGATCTCACTCACCCTACTTTCTCTCTCTCTCTCTCTCTCTCACTCACTCTCATAGGTTGTTCCTATCTCTTTGCGACAAACCCTCGTACCACCACCACCATAACCACCATCACTACCACAATCATGACGTTTTCGAGCAAGCAATCTCCTACCAAAAAGCTAGCAACACGAAACCCAAGTAACCAACCAACCAACCAACCAACCAACCAACAGAACGAACTGTTGCAAACCCAGATGAGTGAAATAGCGGAAGCCGCGAAACGTTTGTTTCGCATCCCGCAAACGATACCGCAGGCATTCGGTTTTTCACACGTGCCATTATCACGCTCGAACGAACTAGCGAACGAATCAACCAACTAACCAACCAACCAACCAACCAACCAACCAATGAACGAATCAACGAATGAACAAGTGAGAAAGAATCAGGAGAGAGAAAACAAGTATTTCCAGATCATGCTTCTTGACTACCGGTAACCACTGGACATCGTCTATCTTATGTAGTTAAGCTTTCAAGTATGTAGTATCAACCGGTAACCCGTTAGAAAGAGAATATCTTCTTGATCGTTCAACCATGAACACTTTAACTTCGTCTTTCTGATATCTCCAAGACCATGCATCGTTTATACTTTATTCATTTTTTATATTTAGATTATCATTAATATTTTCTTATACTGATAAATATATTTATTATTAATTTTTTGATGTATGTGTATACGATATTTATATATGTTTGTTTTGTTTTTTTACTTTTGATATATTCACATTCCGTTTGTATTAATTATTAATATTTTTTTTTTTTTGTTAATTTTAATTGGCTTATCTAATACATCAAATCGTATAATTTTATATATACGATACTTATACGTTTGTTTTTTTTATTTACTTTTGATATATTCACATTCGTTAGTATTAATGAATAATTTTGTTTTGTTTATTTTAATTGGCTTATCTAATACATCAAATCGTATAATTTTATATATATATATATATATGATACCTAGGTGTCTGTTTTTTTTTTTACATTTGATACATATATATATTTTTATTTGTATTAATTTTATACACAAAATCGTATAATTTCTAATACCTTAGTTTCCAATTTGTCTTTAAATTAAAGTAATTTTTAAAATTCATTTGTAATTGATTATTGTTAAATTTTATTTCAATTGAATAATCTGAGCCACATTTATTTATTATTTTGGTTCTTTTTTAAACATATAAGTTATATCAACTTTACTGAATTCTTTCACAAACACACACAAACGCATCTATCATTAATATTAATTTTACAATTAAATCAGGTATCCAATAGAATTCAATTGTTCACCCTATACACGATTATTTTTTTAAGAAATTCAAATTATTCCTTATTACATTTAATTGGTCAACAATAAACATGATTCTCATAGAATAATATAAAAATTAATATAACAAATATATAAATTATATTCATTTATATCTTATATACATATACATATACATATATATATATATATATATATATATGAACGTGTTCATTGAAAATTAGCAACGGACAATAAATTAATCAATCTCCAACTTTTTCCTCGAATTGATTGAATCACGATAGGGGAGAGGGAGGATAGAGGAGGGGGTTGGAAGGGAAACAAAAGAAAAAAGAGAAATCAAATAAAAGGGACGAAGTATAGTAGAAATTGATACGATTAAGAATGTGAGTTGCCTAAGGGCAAATTCTTCCCTTATCTACCCCTCCCCCTCCCCCTCCTCCTCTTATTCTTCCACTACTACTATTCTACTGTTCTATTCTAATAACTATATCAATTTTTTGTTGTTGGTTGGAAGGGAATTAACGTTTATACCGTGGTCACGAATATAAAGCTTTTTCATAGTGTTCAAGTTGAAACTTGGTAAGAGAGAGATAGATAGATAGAATGAAGGGGGAGGGTTACTGAACGAGGGTTAAATAATCTGGTTAGCCGGTTCCCGTACTCTGTCTGACCAGAACGTGGGTGAAGTATGGAAATGAAGGGCATTCATTGGACACTGGCTACTACACGAACGAATGAACGAACGAACGGTTTGTGAAACACCAACCACGGATGGTGACGAAAAGGGTGTTGTTAGTATTCTATCTCTCTCTCTCTCTCTCTCTCTCTTGTACAATTTCTACTACTACCATTACATAGTCTCACGTTTATCTGCATACTTGAAAGAGAGACCAGTTAGTATCGTTCATATGAGAAAGAGAGAGACAGAGAGTACCAGTCCTGACAATTAACTAACGAGCAGTTGACACAACTTATCGAATCATATCGCGTCACGTAACCAACGACGAGAACCACGACACGAATCACCATTACGTATAACACTATACTTTTAACAGATTTTTTGTTGGGAGGGGGGATTTACCTTTGTCGGAACATTCGGATGAGGTTAGGTAAAGTAGAAGTGGTTGGTTACAATTTTGGTAACTGTTATTTGGATTGATATTTCATTTGGTGTGTGTGTGTGTGTGTGTTTGATAGATAATTAATATACTATTTTATATTGAATTAAATTTGTATATAATATATTTTGATTTTTTGTTTGTTTTATTTTGTTAGTAATACTTGTAACCGGTATTTGAATTGATTTGATAGATAATTAATATACAATTTTATGTTGAATTAAATTTGTATATAATATAC
>NW_014569582.1:856829-861714 GCF_001313835.1 Polistes canadensis
CTGGTATTTGAATTGATTTGATAGATAATTAATATACAATTTTATGTTGAATTAAATTTGTATATAATATACTTTGAGTTTTTTTTTGGTTTTATTTTGTTAAAATCGTTTGGATTTTGTGATTAATTTTAGAAAGGCCTGTGGAATTCTAATTTGTGACAACGAATAGAAAATGATTTATAATCTTTTATAAAGATATATAATATAATTTATTTTTAGGGTCATCCAAAAGAATCATTCTTAATAACGTTATAATTATATTGTTAATTTAGAGATTGATTGTTATTTAAAAAATTTATTCTTAAACCTGACGTAATATACCAACCTACTTTTGAATACAATTAAATAAATATATTATCATATTTCCAATAAAAAAAAAAAAAAACAAAATACGTTCAAACAAAACCAATCCGATAAACCAATCATCAACTCACCTAACACCCTCAACAAATACATTCGTATCATTTAATA
This sequence comes from Polistes canadensis, assembly GCF_001313835.1. Classification (NCBI taxonomy): domain Eukaryota; kingdom Metazoa; phylum Arthropoda; class Insecta; order Hymenoptera; family Vespidae; genus Polistes; species Polistes canadensis. The sequence continues at coordinate 857,301 of NW_014569582.1, forward strand.
TTGTTAAGATAAATCTAATCAAAGATAAATAATATGAAATCATTTGACGATGAAGAAAAAGAAAAAGAAGAAGAAAAACAGTATGAGTATGCGACTGGAACAAAAATTCTCTCATCGAGTTCGCGCACGCGATTCCATAACTATGCTTACGATATATACATACATACATACATACATATATATATACATATACGTGCACGATATATCGTCGAGGTCCGGACGCGGGACGCTTTGAGAGAAGAATATGCCTTCGGTGTTTGCCTCCTCTTCTCCGTTCACTACCCAAGATTCTTTTCCCAGCAGTTCGATAAACTGGTTGCCAGGGAAAGATTTCACCTCGCGAGAGCACGTATCGCCTATCATCCTTTGCATGGTGGTAGTAGTAGTAGTAGTATTAGTAGTATTAGTAGTATTAGTAGTTGTAGTAGTAACATACTCGAACGCTTAACTCTTCTTCCTCCTCCTCCTCCTCCTCCTCCTCCTCCACCACCACCTCATGCTCCTCATCCTTAACTCACCGATCCTTCCTCATTTTACATCTTACCGATTCTCTCGATCTCACGATCTTCGATCATTCCGAGAATAACTTCGAGATGGTTTGTTTTTTTATTTGCAACAATAATTACGGCTTTTTTATCATTTTTTTTGTCTCGTTTCGTTTCGGTAATACATTTGTTTTAATTTCTGTTAATCGTATTGTTACTTTTGTTTCTTTTTATTATAATGGCAAGTATTATTTATAGAGAGAGAGATTGTAGAAAATAAAAATTGTATTTTTAATGGAATATATTATTATTATTATTATTTAGGATTATTTTATATTTTTAACATATATTTTTCTATATTATTGATAATGGTATTGTTATCTCTTGTTTATTACAATAGCAAGTATTATTTGCATGGATTGTTCACAATAAATTTCATCTTTTATTCAATATATTATTAATATTACTATTGTTCTTATTTTTCCTATTTATATTTTGATAAATTTATATACACACACACACAGAATATTTAATGAAACATCTCGAATATAATTAAAACAAACAAATAAAAAAAATATAAAACTTCACATAACTCTCAAAACTACTTATTAAACAACCAACAAACTAATTTATCCTGAAACAAGTTCAAAAAAAACAACAACATAAATTATCCAATAAATATAACCCCTTGAAAATAAAAAACCAAAAAAATAATAATAATCAGAAGAAATCAATCCTTTTGTATAAAAGAATCAAGTCTAACGAGTAGTAGGCGTTTTTCTAATCTCACTCAACACACACACACACACACATTCTCTCTATCTCTTTCTTTTTCAGTTAGTAGCTCGAAGGCGTAGAAATTTACGCGTGGCGCACGTTCGTTGAAGTCAAAGTGTAAATGACGGTTAATCGTAATGCGTGGCACGCGTCAGAAATCCTCTCTCTCTCTCTTTCTCTCTCTTGTTCGTTGTCGTCGCTTATTTGCGCTCGGGCGGGCGCGCACACACACACAAACACACATGTTTAAAAGGACGCGCGTCGGCGCGTTCCACTCGACGTCACGACGCGCTCTCGTTGATCGGCCATGTGCGACAGTCACGCCGAATGGCACGCGTGAAAGGATTACTCGAGTTAATCTCGGCCCCCTGTCTGTATATATATGTATATGTATATGTGTGTGTGTGTGTTATGTTCTTTCTCTCTATCTATCTCTTTCCCCTTTACTCTTTCTTTCTCTCCTACGTATAACACGTATGTATACACTGATATACTTATAAAACACTTTTATACGTGGTCAAATCATGAACACGCAAACTAGCCGGATACAGTTTGAGATTTAACACCATGATCTCGTTTAAAGTACAGTTTTTTTTAAATCGGAACGCATTATGTATATATATTAAATATCAACGTTTTCTTTATTCGAATATATTTGTTTGTTTTGCTTTGGAAATATCATATCTCGATTGGAAATTAAATTATTCGCGCGTCAGTTTGTAGATTTTGATTGTTGTTATAATTGTTATATATCACGTGGTTAAAAGATATCAACGAGTAATTGATAATTACGCGGTAGACATTTTTGTATCAAAATGGCGTATCATTATTTTTCTGGAAATATATATTTTGTTTTAAGTTTATTCTTATGTGTGTCAAGGATTACCGCTTGTTTTATTTGTCATAGATATTATTCGTTTTTTATATTATTTATTGTTAGATTTGTCGATGAAGTGATTTGTAATAATAATTCTAACCAAGAAAAATTAGTATTTTAGGTTATCCCGCGCAATATGACGTGTCGTGGGACGCCATTTTTAGTAAAAAAAACAATGGCGTCGGATCAGACTCTATATATTACTTTATTTTTTTAATACTATCTTCTCATTTTTATTAAAAATAAATAAAAGGAAATAATTTGTGTGCATTTCTTCTAACAAAAAAATAATTATTGAAATATAATATTTCCTGAGATTCGTGTTATATAAGTCCCATTTAATTTTATGAATGGAATATAATTTGCGTAATAATATATAATAGAAAGTATAGAAATTTATTTATTATTTTATTCTATCAAATATATTCTTCTTTCTTCTACGATTTTTTGAAATCTTTTTTCTTTTGTTTAATTGTTTTTTTCTTCTTTTTTTCGGTGACATTTTAAAGACCGCCATAGACTTTACGATTATCATCGTCATCTTCGATCGTTTTACACGAACCCGAATCACACTCTGTTTTGTTGTTTTATCCTCGAGCAAACGAACGCCGGTTTATGCATTGCTGCTGCTGTTGCTGCTGCTGTTGCTGCTGCTGTTGCTGCTGCTGTTACTGCTGCCGCCTTTCACATCAGCAATCCTGCTCGAGGCAGTTTCGATTGTTTCTTCGCTCATTTCCCCGACACAATCCGAAAAAAAAAAAACATCGCGATGTTTATCGCACCCGATAGAGAAGAAAATAAAGATAGACGAAACCTACCTGACCCTTTTTTCCAAAAGAAACAAAAATTATTTCAACTTCTACACAAGAAAAAAAAAAAAAAAAAAGATAAAACACGGAACAAGCGAAAAAATAAAAAACTAGAGGACGTTTCAAAATTTACAAATGGCGCGTGCAAAAGAAAAAAGAAAAACAAACTATCGCACCCCTACAACCATGAAACAACTACTAACCGCATGAAAACGAACCACGTGAAAACTTTCGGTAGATAACAAATATATAATTCTATAATATTTGCCCATAATCCTCCCCTTGTATGCATCTACATTCACACACACTACATACAAATAAATATATCAAATATACATATCAGCGAATGATCATCGAAAATCCAGTTACAAATCCGAGTTACGGTTAACCAGAAATTCAAGAGGAGGTTTTCTTCCTATATATATATATATATATTCCATCGAGGGTTAAACCGAGAGAAACCCCATAGAACCCTCCAACTGACTTCCCCGCGTTTTCTCTCTCCCACATTCCTATTAGATAGAGAAAAAAAGGGTGTGGGGTGTATGAGAAGTAGAAGAAGAGGACGGAAGGGAAAGGGAAAGGGAAGAGAGAAAAAAAAATGAATGGAATCTCGTGGCTGAAGTACATTGTACGGATAATCTGATTTCTCTGTGGGACTCCAGGATGATGGGGGAACGGAGAGTAGTTTCTGTTCTTCTCAAAGTACAGCTTCCATAAAGGCAAGAATGAAAAAGATAGAGATAGAAATAGAAAGAAAAAGAGCAAGAGAGAGAGAGAGAGAGAGAGAGAGAGAGCAAGAGAGTGAAAGAGAGAGAGAAAGAAGAAATCTGAGAGACGTAAGTAAGAACCAGGACCCGACGTCAAATCCATGGTAAGGCAAAGGCAAGGATGCAACTTTGTTCTTCTTCCTTCCTCTGGCGCCTCTTACTCGCCCATACCTATCTCTCTCTCTCTCTCTCTCTCTCTCTTTCTCTCTCTCTCTGTTCTCATCGTGCACACAGGTCTTTTCAAGATGAGAGGGCAGGCCGCCTCGGATCCCGCGAGTGGATAATTATTAATCGTTATTTTCGCCAATCACGGCCGTTTATCTTCGAGGCACGCAACGCCAATTATCTATCGGCCGTTCGAACAGTGGAAAGAGTCAAAGAGGAGCAACCCAACCAGAGATAAAGAACCCACTATAAAGTGAGTGAGAGAGAGAGATGCATTGAACGCCTAGTCTCGGCTTTTACGCTCTTTAAAAACCGTAGGATTTTCTCCTCCTTTCTTACTCACGATCCTCGTCTCCACCTTCATTTCTTCTATCCTCGTAAATGTACACATATCATATTGTATGTGTGTATGTGTATTTGTGTGGGTATGTATGTATGTATGTTAGGTGGCTTGGAAAGTTCGTAAAGATTAATATTTTTTTAATATTGAATTAATGTTATGTTTTTCTTTGTTTTTTTTTTTTTTTTTTT
>NW_014569582.1:862757-866043 GCF_001313835.1 Polistes canadensis
TAATATTACATATTTATTATATTTATTATAATACATATATATATTAATATCATATATAAAACCATCATAAGAATTTCTGATATTTTTCCAATATTTCACATATTTTTCTCTTATTTATTTGTTTCTTCTTTTCTGTGATGCTACCGCGTGCCAGGATTTTACTCGTTCGTGTCGCAATAAGCCTCAGGCTAGAAACTCGAATAGGCAAGCAAGCAAGCAAGCAAGCTAGGAAGGAAACAAGTAACCAAGCAAGTAACCAAGCAAGATAGGAAGGAAGAAACAAGCAAGCAAGCAAGCAAGCAAATCGTGGGTAATCTCATTTAATCAGCTTGAAATGCGACGATTACGTATGATCGATTCTTGTATACTTTATCTCGCGATCTCGACTGTTAAACTATAATAATAAAGAGTTAAGTAGTCTTCAAAGTAGCTTTCCTATGTTCTTACCACATTTAACTAATTATTTCTTTCTAAAGAGAAATCTTATATTCGAATTTATATTTTCTTGTATTTATAACGAATCATTTTATTTTTATATGTATATCAAATTATTTTATAGATAAAATAATCATAATAATTATTGATACTAACAATTAAATGTGTCTGATATAATTAAAGTAATACAAAAGATAATGAAACAAATGTTATATAATATTGCAATTAAATTTTCAATAGTCTGTGTTAAAGGTAATAATTTTTGTTGTTAAATAAATTGAATCGATGCAAATAATCGAACGTAATCGAAGAAATGATATGAGATAAATAAACGGTATGAAATATTGTTCTCGTTTGCATTGCATTATTAACTTAATAATAATAAAACGAGAACAAACACTGTAACGAAAATATACTGACTCCGATATTCCAATTTTCCCCGATGCGTTGCGAAAAAATAATCTGCTCGATGAAACGAGACACGAGAAGGTTCTAATTAACATCTGAAGTATTCGTTGTTAAATTAAAAAATAATTTTAAAGTTTAAAATAAGGTTCAGTATCGGTATGCATGAACAACGAAATCTCTGCGCTAGAAAAAATATTATTTTTCCTGAAATTTTACAAATTTTTAATGTTTGTTAACACCATTGGTGTAGAAACGACAAGGAAACATTGTAATTAATAAGAACAATTATAGATAAATATTAAATCTTACTTACAGTTATTATTTTAATAGATTAGGCCAATGTACGTTCATTTCTTCCAACGTTTCGAAAAGAAATGACGCATATTGTTGTCTATCGAATATTATTCTATACGTGGAAACGACTTAAACGTATTCCGTTGAACAAAACATTCTAACGTAAGCCGTATATAACTAGAGATTAATACATTTACAAGTTTTTATGTAAACAATTACGAAGTTATTTTCATAACAAACGTTTCCCTTCTCCTCTGACGCGTCTCACGAAACCGTTTCAATGATGCAAATAATGTTTTTCCATTTAGCACTGATAAAAAAAGTTACTTCTATCGATTTTTATATATCAAACTATTAATTATTTTTAATATTTATTTCACATACGACACATATTTTTTAAATTAGAAAATATACCTGAGAGAGAAATATTTGTTCGTTGGAAATATATTTAATATCGTGATAATCCAATTAAAAAATAATAATTATAATTGATCGTAAAACATTTCGCGAACGATACAATAAATATAATAAGTAAAAAAATAAAACTAACTAATGAATATATATAATATTAAATAAATTGAATCGATGTGTACACATAAAATTAAAATGTAATAAAAGATATGAYAGGATTTGGTAAGGGGGTAGGATTAGAAGGTTTGGACATGATTTCTCAGAATGATTCAAATTAAGAGAAAATCATGGCTCGCGTGGGCAGGGTCGCATCCCTGAAGTAGACCAATCTTCGYCATAATTGCGAATAGGAGGGAAGGGTGGTCTACCCGCTACCCTTACAAAATTTTCTACCATTAATCTCGTTTAATAAAACCTGCAATAATTATTGTACTGATATGAGTCATACAACGAATGCAAGAATATTTTTCCTCATCGTTTACAATAATAAAAAACAACACAAAAATCATATGAAATAATCATAATAATTTAAAAAATATATTTTCAAATATGTGGTAAATATGTGAATAAAAATTGAAATATAATATTAAATTATATAAACTACATATATAAAAAAAAAAACAATATAAAACAAAAATTAAATCGATACAATAATATTATTAAAACAAATTGAAAAAAAAACAAATTAATATATAAAAAGTAGTTAATTGTATAATACAATTAAATGATTAAAATAACTTTAATACGAACCTTAAGGGAACAATGAAACGATATACTAAAGTGGATTTTTATTTCAGCTAACTCCTTAACAATATAATTATTTTTTAACGTGTAATTCAATATCTCTCTCTCTCTCTCTCTCTCTCTCTTAACGTATCCTTTACCCTAAAAAACTTTGAGTAAAGTTCGATAAAACTTCTCACTTATCCGTAAAGAGAATAAATGAATAAGAATAATAATAATAATGATAAGAAGAAGAAGAAGAAGTGTATAAAGGAAATGAGAAGAGTGAACCCTTTTTCGTCTTACAAATCAGAAAGTTAGTGAAACCTTGCGTTCATCGTACAACCATAAACGAAGTTTTAAAACTTCGACCCTCGGGCTCGTGACCAACGTCGTTTTCTGATCCGATTTTTCTAACAATGCTTCAAAGTAGTCGACTCTTTTACGATAGAAGAAAAAAAAAAAAAGATAAAAAGAAAGTGTGAGAGAGAGAGAGAGAGAGAGAGAGAGATAAAAATGATGTTACATTCAAAATCGAACTCACATTGTTGAAAGTAACGAACTTCTAAGAGTTTCGAATTTTCCATTCGAATATTTTTCCTAAAGAATTATATTTTCTATATATATATATATAGGATCATATGTGTGTGTGTGTGTATCTGCATTTACTTAGAATTCTTCTCCCTATCGTTCGTAACTCGAAAGAAAATCCGATTTAAAATAGCTATGACAGCATCGAGGGTGACACCGGACCAACTTTTACTGACACGATATCTTCGCGTGTCATCGTCGATCAAAAAGAAAAAAGAAAAAAGGAAGGAATTTTCAAAAAGATCGAATATCGGAATAGAATATAAGAAAAGAAGAATGTTATTTCTAATCGGACAAAAATCTTCCTCGCGTTTCTATTATACAAATATGTTCTATATGTGTGAAATGTTATTATATATATATATCATATAGAAAACTGTTCTTCTTAAATATTAACAATGAACATTTTTAGGGTAGTAAAAAT
>NW_014569582.1:866735-870075 GCF_001313835.1 Polistes canadensis
ATTCGTTAAAAAACAAAATTAAATAAATTAATATAACACAAAATATACTATAATTACCATTGCATCTTTTACCATGCAATATTAATATTAACATTTCAATTATATTTCATTATTATTAACATTATCTATAAATTTATTATTCATACACCAACCCACATAAAAACTAATACTAAAATATCCTACACAGTCTCGTACACCCTCAAACCCAACCCTGTATATTTTTCTTCTACAAAATTAGAAAAGGAAATAAGGAAGTAAGGAAGTAAAAGATTTAAGAATAGAAGAAGCAAAAAAAAATAGAAAAAGAAAAAAGGAAGCTACCTGGGATTTTTTGACAGTCACTCGAATAAATATCAATCATAAGAGGACACTTTCGGTGGTTGAAGGGCCACAGGACGGGGTGTTAAGGTGGTCAAAGGAAAATTATTATTTTCATATTCCTTCTTTGGTAAAACGATAAAAGTTTTTCGTGGGGGAGGGGTGAGGAGGACTGTGAGGGGGGAGGGGGGTGTTCCTAGACGAGCAGATGTCCTATGTAACATAACAATAGTCATGACAATAGCTTAACGTAATCCAATAATACAACCACGTGTCCTCCCAGCAACCGAATATTCTTGCATCTTGCATTCTCAATGCAACGTATACTTCGCAAGCAAACCAAGAGTTGTATTTTCAAGAAATTTAACGTTAAGAAAAGATGACCGATCGAATTATTTGTTCTTTCTTTTTATTTCCTTTGCCCATTTTTAAAAACGTCTTTCGATTAGAAAACGATCGAAATGATTTGTGAGAAAAAATACGTTGGAATATTTGAAACACGATAACGATATTTATTAATTTTTTGTAATTACACAAATTATTGATTATTAAATTTTTCTTTGAATTATATTAAACCATTCAGATTGAAAGTTTATTCTGTTTAATATAATTTTGTATACGTAAATTTGTTTGTAAAATATTTCGATACGCGTATCATGATGCTTAATTTTTTTATTTGACCAAATAATCCACGAATAAATTAATTTAAGAAGATAAAATATTTATTGTTTATGTATCAAAAGATTAGGTAAAAAAAAAAGACAAAACATACGCACACACATCAAAGATTATTTTCAATAATCGAGAACACTCGCGAGTAATTGTTTAATATTAAAAAATTTCTCCTAAACTTACAAAACAAATAAAAAAAAAGAATCAATAAAACGTATCGATACTTTTTTCTCGTTAAAAGATCTATAAATAATCTATATAAAAATAAATATAAGTAATATACTTTGTGATTAATAATAATCCAAAGAACGAGATAAACGATTTGTCACAAGAGTAGTAAAAAAAAAAAAAATAAAATGCAGTGAAAGAAAAAAAGAAAAACGAAACGAATCACGTCAGTAAGATTAATTCATTCGATTTGTTCGTGTTTTCTCACGGATCGATTACCTCGAAACGTATCATTAATTATTTATCGTACACTTGTGAAGTATTCGAAGAGGAAGATAAAAGAGAAAAACAAAAGTTGCGTGTCGTATTTTCCTTTTGAAAAAGGAACAACGTTCAAGATGCGTACGTCAACTACTAAACTGATGTTGAGTATCAAGGAATATGCTTTGGGTATATTAATGACGTGTAAATATTAATTATTTATTACGCGTATCTTACTTGAACGAATCACAAATCAGAAAAGTAAAGTAAAGTAAAGAAAAATAATAGGAACGATAATAAAACACTAAGAAAAATGAGACAAAAGTTTAACGTAATGCCATAAACATTTAACGTTGCATCGGATTGGACAAAAAAAAATTGTTTCCAAAGTATTTTTCTACACGAGAAATATATTTCGTTATAAATTACAATATTTCCAAATTTATCGAATTTATTTTCTTCCTTCAAAATTTTCCAAGCGAGATAATTTTCTTTAAAGTATAAATAAATATTTCACACGATTGTTTTTTATTTTTATTTTATTTAAATTATTCTACGATACACGTTGTCAGATTTCGAATACATCCAAGTATTGGCAAAAAAAAACTATCGATTATTATTATTATTATTATTATTATTAGAATTATGTTATTTGGTATAATACGAAGAAACATTTTCCCCGACCCGATATACACATATAATTATGCATGCATTTGAAATTCCGCAAAACGTTTTATATTATTATTTTTACAAACACACACATATACATATACATATATATAGAAAATGCTAAGATTCACGTTGTATTCGGTTAAATACAAAATATTTATTATACATTAATATTTCGTACATATACTTTAAAATGACTCATATGAATTACCCATTCTCCAATCTCGATCTTTCACGACAACATATACATATATATACATATATATATATATATATACTATATGCACATGCAATACGTGTATGGTGGTACGTGTTAAACGGAGAGTTTTAGCGAAGTAGCATTCCACCATAAGAACCAGCAGTAAATCGGATAACCCTAAGTTGACAATGGCTTGGAAGGTTAAGCGTGTTTGCCCTTCTCTCGAAGGCCCATTCAACCCGACAATGGGTCCTAAGAGAACGCTTTTTGGTTTTCGTTACCCCGACAGTCCCCCTTCCTTCCCACCCCCTTCTCCCCATCCCCTAACGTATTACTATTCTCTGGCGCCCCGAGGGTGAAAAAGTTTCTCCTTCAAGAAAAGTCCCCCCCCACTCCCCACTCCCCACTTTATATTCTCTCTTTCTCTTTCTTTCATTCATTCATTCATTCATTCTTTTATTTATTCTTCTTCTTTTTTTTTCTTCTTCTTCTTTCGTCTTTTTCATTTCGGCACGATCCTCTTCTTCTACGGGAAGTAGTTTTTCCATAAAAAGGTGCCACCGGGCTACCGGACCCCTTAGTGAACCAGGTATGGGGTATAGGCACGGGTACGGGCACGAGTTTCCTGCCAAGGAAAAATACACGCCCATGATCACCCACAATGAGCCTAATCAACCGACTACTTGTATATACAATCGACAACAAACCATTTATATTTCGTGAACGAAATAATGTAAATATGTATATGTTGTGTATGTGTATGTGTATGTGTGAGAGAGAGTGTGTGTGAGTGAGTTTTATCTTCTGGTAGATCAATCGAAGAGAGAAATTTATTTTGTCCATTCGTTTTGGGTTTCGGACTGTTGAAAATTTGTTGACGACAGCTGCAACTAAACGAGACTGAGAAGATTCGTGACGAATTGTGTCCTCTCATGGATGCTCCTTTAGATTTATACAATACTCTACCTCTTGACTGCTATTAACGTCTATTAACGATTCGTTTTTTTTTTTTTTTTTTGTGCTACTCTATTTTATTTTTATTTTTTTTTTTTT
>NW_014569582.1:871494-874482 GCF_001313835.1 Polistes canadensis
TATTAAATAATTAATTTTATAATATAAATTTTGGATCAAATAAGTGTTTCTTTTTTTTTTTGGAAGATATAAGAATTACTAAATTTAGAAATTATTTTATTTTATATCTGTTTAAAGTTTCCCTCAATTTATTATTTATTTGTTTCTTGAACTGTTCAATTTTTTTAATATTAACTCTTACATATATCGTTAATATTAAATAATTAATTGTATAAAATAAAGTAGATCAAAAAAGTTCACTTTTTTTTAAAAAAAAAGATATAACAAGTAATAAATGTACAACATTAATCATTTTTACACATTTTCACTGTATAAAATCAACGTAAAAACTAACATAAACGTGAACAAGAGTTTACAAATACTAGTAAAAGATACCAATCCTCTCATTAATCTCGGAAGAACGAGCTACTACTATGAAATCAAATTCCAAAGACTGATACGGGTCAAAAGTCTTACCAAAAGATCCTAGTAGATCCTAGTAGAATCCTAGTAGAATCCTACGAACAGCTGTGTTCAACAATCACAACACGCCCATCTTTCTTGTTCTCACTTTCACACACAAACACAAACACACATACTTTCATTGAAGAATATCACTAAAGATGAACCTAACGTATTTGTAAAACCCAGAAAAACATCCATAAAACTCCTCTCCACATAATATATGTTAACAACTACTGTCATTATCTTTTTCAAAATACAACACACACACGCACAAAAGTAAAAAAAAAAAAAAAAAAATCATATAATAAGAAGGATGAGAGTGCATCCAAATGGAATAAGAAAACGCCATAAGACTGGCCCAAAACATGAGCGTGCTATTCTTCACATCGAGATAGAAAAAAAAAAAAATAGAAAAGTAAAGAAAATATACGAAATAAGAAATGGAGAGTGAGAGTGAGAGTGAGAGAGAAGATCCTAGATCGGAAGAATGGTTCGAAACATTTCGAAGCAACGTTGGGTAGATTACGAGCCTGCCAATGTACAAATCACAGCCCATTTACTCCATTCAACTCGACACTCGTTTAACGACACTCGGACGCGAGACCGCCCATAAATCCTCCCGTTTTTCCCTTTCCCTTTCCCTATCCCTTTCTCTCTCTCTCTCTTTCCCTCTTTTTTTTACCCTCACAATATATATACATACAATTGCACACATTAGACATTCTTTTTATATTTTTTCTCTCTCTCTCTCTCTTACAGACTTCACACTCAAATATAATTTCAATCTATGTTTCTTTTTCACACACACATACACACACACACACATAGGTGCACATTTGTCCTATATTTCGTTCTCTCTTTTTTTTTCTGACACATATGCATATATTAGATGTAGATATTAATATAATTAGATGTAGATCTACGTGTCATTTATGTCGTCAAATAATTATGACAATTTCGACTGAAATATTAATTAACCCTAACCCTTTTCCCCATTTCATCGCGCTGGTGGTGAAAAATCGTAAGATTAATTTCGATATATTACATTATGTAATAAATATTAAATTAGTTGTATAAAACTTATTCGTGAATTTTTTTCGTTTCAACACGTCTATCGGAAATTATTTAAATAGATTTCACACAGACACACACATACATACATACACATTTTCGGATTTCATTGTAAATAAATATTAAATTGAAAAACTGTGTAACACACACGAATTCGTTTCAACGTCTATTTTTCAAAATTGTATGATACGAACAATCTTTCTATCTAACAAAAATATTCTTTCCTTTTTTTCATTACATACAAATACTCTCTCTCTCTCTCTCTCTCTCTTTTTTTTATAGTCACAAATATTCTATCTCTTTTTATCATATATATGTAACACAATACTGTATTTTCTATCTCTGTTCATTTGACATGTATATATATTTTTGTATTTTTTTGTTCTCTCTCTCTCTCTCTCTCTCTTTTATTCTCTCTTTTCTCCAACAACTCGTCAAAGTGATGCTTTTGACGTTGGCAGAAGGAATAGAGAAAGGGATTACAGGATGATACCTCGATGGCGTTTATTGTAACATTTCAACGATGAATTTCGATGGGTTTTTAGAACTTTCGCAATGTTCTCTATCTGTCTCTTTTTTTTTTATCTTTTTCTTTCTCTTATTAAACATCCACGATTTACATCGCGAAATATTTTTTATTTCTTTTCATTTTTGTAAGTATGTGTGTACACGTGTGTATGACGTGTATGTATGTATACGTAATTGTCGAGATAAATATTTTCTTTAGCAGATCTTAGATTTGCAAGAAGCGTGAATTGGTGTTTAGAAAGAATAACATATTATAGATTAGAAATAGTTTCTTATGATAGAGATTGGCTTTTAATGGTCACGATTATGTTCACTTTTATGTATCTTAGATCACCATCTGGTTTTATCTGTTTAATTTATTAACGTTAGTTTAGAAAGTATTTGAGTGGTATTCATTTAAAAATGAATATTTTGTGTTAGGTGAATATGTAAATAGAAATATAAGAGTGAAACGGGATTATAATTAAAAAAGGGAAAAATAAATGAAAAAAAAATATTAACAGAAAAAAAAGAGAAAGAGAGAGAGAGAGAGAAAAGTCAAAGTAGAATAAAATGAATAAATAGAAAGAGATGATATGAGAGAATAGAAAAGAGGACAATGTGTTAAGGAAAAATAATAAGATAAAAAATGAGAATAAAAACAATAATGGAGACAAAATAAATGAAGAAAGAATTAAATTAAAAAGAAAATAATAAAGAGAAAAAGTTAGGGAGAAGAGTAAGAGAAATATATAATAAGATAGAAAATTAGAATAAAACAATATAAGAGAGATAAAAAATTAAATATAGAGAAAGAATAATATTACAAAATTAACAGAAAGAGAGAGAGAGAGAAAAAGAGAGAAAAATAACGAATAAGAATGAAAAAGTAAAGAAAGAATAACAAAATAAGAGACAGAGAGAAAGAAAGAATGATAGGAAGTAAGAAAAATTAATAAAGAATAA
>NW_014569582.1:875696-878380 GCF_001313835.1 Polistes canadensis
CAAATAAGAATAAGAAAGTAAAGAAAAAATAACAAAATGACAGAGAGAGAGAAAGAATGATATAGGAATTAAGAAAAATTAATAAAAAATAAAAGGAAAAAAATAACGAATAATAATAAGAAAGTAAAGAAAAAATAACAAAATGAGAGAGAAAGAAAGAATGATAGGAAGTAAGAAAAATTAATAAAAAATAACGAATAAGAATAAAAAAGTAAAGAAAAAATAACAAAATGACAGAGAGAGAAAGAAAGAATGATATAGGAATTAAGAAAAATTAATAAAAAATAAAAGGAAAAAAATAACGAATAAGAATAAGAAAGTAAAGAAAAAATAACAAAATGCGAGAGAGAGAGAGAGAAAGAAAGGGATATGAATTAAGAAAAATTAATAAAGAATAAAAGAAAAAATAACAAAATAAGAGACAGAGAGAAAGAAAGAATGTTTAGGAGTTAAGAAAAATTAATATAAAAAATAAAATAAAATAAAAAAATGTATAAAGAAGAAAAAAATAAGAAAATAAAAGAGAAAAAGAGAGGGGATTGGTATCGTTCGGTGTTCGAAGACGATACCGGTTTACCTTACTGATACATTACGTGGCCCGTAGCATAGCACGAGCGAAGTATACTAAGCTACTCTTTCGCGGTTTCTTCTTCCCCTTCAGTCCCCCTTCCACCCCCCCCCGCACCCCTTTCTCTCTATCTTTGTTCGAGCACCCAACGCGTTTTACTCTCTTTCTCTCTCTCTCTTTCTCTCTCTTTCTCTTACGAGCATGTCTTCGAAGGATCTCCCTTCGCCCTTTTTCGAAAGGAGCACGTATGCGAGACTTCGTCCGGCTCCGTCCGTGCATACGGGTACCACACAGGATTACCACCTTGGCGTATCTTGATAACACGACGGGACTTTGCTGTGAAAGAAGAAAGAGAAAGAGAGAGAGTGAGAGTGAGAGAGAGTGTGAGAGAGATAGAACGCTTAAACTCGAATCTCAGTCAGTGATCCGCATTCTAACAACTTCGATATCCCTTTTTTTACATTTTTCCTTTTATTTTATATTTCAATCAATCTCTGTCTCACTCTCTCTCTCTCTCACTCAATTCTGCTTTTTTTCCCAATAAATCAATTTTTCTTGAATTTTGTTTGATTACCGTTCGTTGAACAAAAAATTCGTTTTGTTTTCATTTCTCGATCATCGTTGAAAAATGTAAAACAAAATTGAATTAAAAAAACATATATTATTATTATTATTATTATTGTATTTTGAATAATTTCGAAATGTATTTACGTATTTAAAATATTCTTTATTATGTATCGTGTTATACAAATCGTGTGTGTTGTCTGATAAATCACTTCTAGAAATAGCAATAAAAAGAAAAAGCTATTAAGAAGTGTGTTGTCAAAATTAAATTGAATTAATATATATAGTTAATTTTATTTTACACCT
The DNA here is from genome assembly GCF_001313835.1 of Polistes canadensis. Lineage (NCBI taxonomy): Eukaryota > Metazoa > Arthropoda > Insecta > Hymenoptera > Vespidae > Polistes > Polistes canadensis. The sequence continues at coordinate 877,135 of NW_014569582.1, forward strand.
TTTTACCCCTTTGTTCACCCCCAACAGGTATAAAAAAATATAACATTTTTATTAGAAAATTAAATTGTGCTACGAACAAACGGTACTTCTCGTGTTCGTGAATTCGAGATGTTTAATACTTATAGCGTATTGTTATATAAAAAAAAAAAAAAACATAATAAAAATAAAGAAAGGTAAATAGAAAAATACCGTAAATGTTTTCTCTAAGAAGATAGAAACAGAAAGAGAGATAGATAAAATGATAAGAGAGAAGTAGTAAAGGAAAGAAGGAATAGGTGAGGGGGTTAAAAAAAGATATGGGGATAGGGTTTATAGTATTTCTTTGAAATGGAAAAGAGCATAGTAAATGGCAACCACTGTATTCTCGTATCTACGTATCTTTCAACAAGCGCGCAACATGGGGCTTAAATTGAATGAAAATCACAATTGACGAGGCATTAGCATAATGTAGCACGAATCGGTGGGTGAGGTCCGATATATATATATATATATATGTATATGTATATGTATATATATATAGGTATTATATATATATATATATTCTACGACACAACATACTCTAAAACATTTCAAAGCTCGTAAGAGTGGTATGCCAAAGCACGTCAGATTAAATGCATTTTCTACTTTTATTTTGTAAACTCGAATACAAAACCAATTCTATGTTTTTAAACGTCGATGAGAAACTTTCAACAGGTGATTTCTATTATAAAATAAAAGATTCTAAAATGTGTGTAAAGGAATCAAAAAGATAAGCAATAGTAGAAATGAGAAAAGAAAGTTAAAGATGTTATATTTAAAAAAGAAAATATGAATAGGATAAAATTAGAAGATAAAAGGTGACGATAATCTAATTATTTTGATGATTTATTATAATAGAATATTTATAATATTAAAATAATATTTAAATTTAGGATCGAGATCGGATGATTACATTTTTAATGATTTATATTTATTTTGATTATTAAATAATAACGAATCAAATGAATTATTATATATACACAATAATATTTTTAACACATTAGAAAAAAAGAAAGAAAAATAATATTTAAATTAGGATCGATCGGAGATGATTAAATTTTTAACGATTTATATTAATTTTGACTATTTAAATAATAATAATAAAGAAAGAAACATTTATCAAAAATGATAGACTAAACGAATAAAATGAATTTCTAAAGATAATCAATCAATTGGATAATTATATTCACAAAAATTGTGATTATATATATACAATAATATTTTAAAC
>NW_014569582.1:879815-885137 GCF_001313835.1 Polistes canadensis
ATTATATTGTTTATCACTTAAATAAATTACTTTAATTACATTCATTATTTTTTATACAATATTTATACAAACCTATTAAAAAGTAATATATCAAAGCAGATATTATTCTTCCAATAATTCGATTTAAAAAAAAAAATATGAAAAATAATAATCATAGATGATAATTATCTAAAAACAAAAACAAAATATCACAAGTCACATATATTGTAGAACACAGTTTTCCTGTGTTATTTCATTTGTTGTTCTCTTTTTAACGAGAGAAACAAGTTGAACACATTCTGAAGGAAGATACTGAAGGGGGAAAGGGGGCAGACAGGGGGGGGGGCGGGGTGTTTCGCGCTAACAGGCACATGTGAAACACCTGGACACCTGCCCGGAGGCACGTAATCGACGCGTCGAGCATAATTAGCTGAATATTAATACGAGATACCCAGCTGGGTTGAAACGATACCCGCGCGTCCTCTTATACGAGTCCTTAAAGGGTTAGCAAGGGGATGGGGAGTAGGGGGAGGGGAAGGAGAAAAAAATGCGCCGCGGGAATCCCGGTGAAGTAGAAGGAAACACGACGAAAACCCTTGCATTCGTTCAAATCGAACATAAAGAAGAAGAAACACACATTCAAAGAGAGAATGAGAGAAAGAGAGAGAGAGAGAGAGGGAAATAAAAAGAAATAAATAAGAACGGGAAGAGAATCTGCGAGGGTGAGGGCAAGAAGAATGACTTTGAACATTAGTGTTGTAAAAAACGAAAAAAAAGAGAAAGAGAAAGAGAGAGAGAGTGAGAGAGAGAGAGAGAAGGACCAAGGAGCACGTGCGAAAGACCCTTCTGTTCGAAGAAGAGTATTATTTTTAAAAAAGGTTCCTTGAAGTAAGAGAAAAGGAATGAGAGTATAAAAGTAAAGGGTGAAACACAAATGAGAAAGAGAGAAGGATAGAAAATAAAATAATAATAAAAAGGAGTAAGTTGAAGGAAGACAAATTATTAAAAAATATTTAATTAGAGAGAGAGAGAGAGAGAGAGAGATAATAAAATAATAAAAAGAATAAGCGTAAGGAAGAAAAAATATTTAAAAAAAATAATAACGTGAGTTAGTAAGAGAAGAAGAGATGGAAAATGTAATTAGAAAAAGAATGTAAGTGTGAGAGAGAGAGAAAGGTAGTGAAATAAAGAAAAATATAATTAATGAAAGAGAAAGAAAGAGAGAAGAAATTTTGAAAAAAAAAATATATATTAAATAATAAAGACAAAGATATAACGAAAATTAAAATAATATTAACCCTTTGAGTACTGAGAATACTTTTAACTAAAGTGTTTCGCAGATACGAAATTGTTTATTACTAATACGTTTGTTTCGTTGATTAATTTTATTTTATAAATACATTTAATAATAAATTATATATATAAAGTATTTGATTTCTAATTTTTATATGACAATTATTCAAAATATTAATCAATTTTCAAAATCAACATTACATTATTTTACATTTATATTACTAAACGCATATATGCGTCCACAGCAATCAAAGGGTTAAACAACACCAGTGAAAAAGAGAGAGAGAGAGAGATATAAAGTGAACGAATTAAAAAATATATCAACAATAAATATATAAAAGAGACCGATATAACGCACTTTAAAAAATATAAAAAATGAAAAAGAGAGAAAGAGAAAGGTAACGCGAATTAAAAAATATATTAACAATACATTAGAAAAACGAAGATAACGAGAAAAACAAATTACAATAATATTAAACAACAAGAATGAAAAAAAAAATAAAGATAATAATACGAATTAAAAAATATATTAACAATAAATATATAAAAGAGACCGATATAACGCACTTAAAAAAATATAAAAAATGAAAAAGAGAGAAAGAGAAAGGTAACGCGAATTAAAAAATATATTAACAATAAATATATAAAAGAGACCGATATAACGCACTTAAAAAAATATAAAAAATGAAAAAGAGAGAAAGAGAAAAGGTAACAAATTAAAAAACATATTAACAATACATTAGAAAAACGAAGATAACGAGAAAAAAAAATTACAATAATATTAAACAACGAGAATGAAAAAAAAATAAAGATAATAATACGAATTAAAAAATATATTAACAATAAATAAAAGAGACCGATATAACGCACTTAAAAAAAAAAATAATAAACTATAAAAAGAGAGAAAGAATAAAAAAAAAAAAGGAAAAAGAAAGATAGAATAAGTGAGAGAAAGAGAAAGAAAGAAAGAATGAGAGAGAGAGAGAGAGAGGATCGTTATGCGGGTGTTTATGGGTTGCTCGCGTACGATTCAGGTCCTTCTTTCTTCGTTCACGCGCTTTAAGAGAGTGTAAAAGAGAAAACAAAATAAATAAATAAAAAAAAAAAAAATACATAGAAAGAGAAAGAGAAAGAGAGAGAGAGAGATAAAGGAAGACAGGTAAAGGTTTGAGATGGTTGCGATAAGTGGCTCCCACACTCTCACTCAGAAGCATGCAACCAACGTGTATAAAACTTGTCTATAGGAAAGAACCAACGAACGAACTGACTCAACTCTGGCATACAACACACACACACACACACACATACATACACATACACACGTGTCCTTCCCCTCCTCCTACTCCTCCACCTCTTTCTCTTCCTTCTCTTCATCGTAGTTCTCTTTGCACACCTTCTGGACCCCCCAGCGTTCAATGAGAGACATTTCTCATCATTTTCCATTCAGGCAAGCTGAGTTATAAGACCCCCCTTCGCACTTTACCCACCTTATATTCCGAGCACAATCATTCGATTTATTATAACCGCGAGAAGGCTAATGAATTTAATTTCATATTTCACCTGGACCCTGAGCGTTAAGTAGCTAGCTAGCTAGCTAGCTTACTTGCTTATAGCAAATCAGTAAAAAATATTAAAAAAAACACACACACACACACCGTCAAACCCTTCCTTCTTTCAATCCCTTTTTTTCTCGATGTAACCCCCTACCTCCCCACCCTTTTTCTATATTCCTCTTATTTTCCTTCTTTCTCGGTAGTGTGTAATAAAAGTGAGAAAGTGTTATTGTTGTTGTTGTTGTTGTTGTTTGAGAATGAATTTTTGTGTGTGTGTGAGAGAGAGAGAGAGAGAGAGAGAAATAAAATAAAATATAATTCTTAAAACGCGGATTTAGGTGACGCGTATAAAAGGAAAGAAGGAAGGGAAGGGGAAGTTGGGATATTAAACACGCCGAAATTTTACGAATTCGAAAAAATATGTGATTTGAACGGAGAAAAAAGAAATGTAATTTAAAGGTGGAAGGATTATTATTATTATTATTATTCGAAGCGAATCTTTTCGTTATTTCCTTTTTGTTCTTTTTCTCATTCTTATTTTTCTTTATGCACAATTTTTTTTTTCTTTGTACTCGTTCCTCGTTCAATATATTTCGTTGAATTAAACGATATTATATACTACCATCAAATTCTGATACGTATTTAACCGTAATATTTGTGTGTGTGTGGGTTGATGGGAGGGGGAACAACGGGGAAAGAAAATAATTGCATATATATATATGTTTTTTTGGTTTTGTTTTTTAACAATTTTTCTACTCGCTATCGTGTATACAATGTCATTGGTTTATTCGTTGTTCAGCCATAAACGTTAAATTTTAACCCACGATCGGTTGAATTTATTTTTCTTCCCTTTTGCGAAAAGGTAAACGCAAATTTTTCTCAATCACAATTTTAGAAAAAAGATGCATTTTTAGCATTCGAAAGTTTTTATTATTTACGTATAATTGTTTGTATATAATCAACTTTTATAATTCGATTTAACCATTGAAAACAAAAAACGAAGAAAAATCGTGGAAATATGAAAGAATATTTTCCAACCCTTATCAATTAGCCCTTTACCATTATATCATCCATTTCCGACGTATAATAATAATAATAATAATATTTCATTGTTAATTATATCTCCAACGAAAAGAAAAGAAATTAGAGGAAAATATAAATAATCGAAAGAAATCAAAAAAAAAAAAAAAATGAAAAAAAAAAACGAAGAAATAAATAATGGGAACACATTATGCGCAAAAGTAGTTAAGTTATTAAATTTATATCCGCGTTATGGCCCTTGGCTTGCAAAAAGAAAAAAAACTAAAAAAATAACCCCCTTTTCCCCCTCCACATCTCCCGAGAAAAAAGAAAAACCAATCCTCAGTGATTTATTATTTTTTACTGCTTAACGATGCGAACCTGGAATATGGCCGAGACATCTTCTCTCGGTGTTTTCTTATTCTTCATCTTTTTATCTTTCTTCCCTCAACCCCCCAACCCCCCACCCCACACCCTACCCCACTCCCATTCATTCTTTCTTTATTCTTCTTCAACGAGTTTTCAACGCAATCCCTTGCTTGTATCCCTTAACGTAGAAAGTTACATTTTTTTGTTCCCATTTTCTATGATAACTCGGTAACAATAAATTTCAATTCCCCTTTAAGCACCCCCTCCTCCTCCTCCTCCTGCCATCCCACTGTCATCAACCACCTTCTCCCCCCCCCAATCCCAACCCTCATCCCTTTCCAACTGCCACTTCTTCTTTTCCTAGAATATTTTCTCGAATGAAAATGCGTGGATCGTAACGATTAAGCTTTAACTCGATCTTATGGGGAGATATGGGGAGACAGGGGGGGACAAGGGGGTAAGGATAAGGGTTCCTTTTTTGTCGTCTTATTTTATGTTAACTTTTTCTTAATCACACGTGTGATCGGTACAAATAAAACTAGTAATCTGGTGTACTGTTCATAAACCCTATCGTCATTACGTTCATTATAGCAATCACTGATCGTACCGTGTTTGCTAATGGCAAGGTATACAAACATTACTTCAGTAGTATTATGAACGAATAACTAGATGGATATGTGTAATACATCTTCGTTAATATTTCATTAGATTGAATTAGAAGAAGAAGAAAATATGAAATAAAGTTTTTATTGGTTTTTTTTTTTTTCTAATAAATATTATAGTCGATCAATTTTAATGTCATATTTTCGATTAGATTAAATTGTAGAGAAAATAATGTGTGATATCTATTAAGGGGTAATGACAAAATTTGAATTAAATCTTTGAAAATTTGAATTTATATATTATAAGATTTATAATAAAAAATGAATATATTTCTTCTTCTTTATTTCTTTCTTTCTTTATTCTTCTTCAACGAGTTTTCAACGCAATCCCTTGCTTGTATCCCTTAACGTAGAAAGTTACATTTTTTTTGGTTCCCATTTTCTATGATAACTCGGTAAATATAATAATGTAAAATATATAAAAATAAATTTTATATATTATATAT
>NW_014569582.1:885553-889761 GCF_001313835.1 Polistes canadensis
GAGATATTTAAAGGATTACATTTGAACATTAAAAATAAATTCTATATAATATTGAAATAACAAACACTATCTAACCGTTCATTTTTGACAATATCGTGTAAAAATTACATTAAATTAATTGAATTTCAAATAATGTGTGTGTGTGTGTGAAATAACTAATAAATTGATTTATTTTTATTAATTTTGTCTTAAACCACTTTCATAATTATGGTCAAATATATTAAAAAATCGTCGATTAATAATCATTATAAATAACAATAACAAAACCAAGAAAACTAATGAATATTACTTGAAATATAATCTAACAAATGTCTAATCAAAAATAATTAACGTAAATTTTATTGCGAAAATAGTGTAGAAAAAGAATGGTAGAAGAGGTAGGAAAGTGTGTATGAATATTACTTGAAAAATAATCTAACAAATGTCTAATCAAAAATAATTAACATAAATTTTATTGCGAAAATAGTGTAGAAAAATGGGTAGGGGGGGGGTAGGAAAGTGTGTATGAAAAATCTCACTAAGGTGTGTTACGATATCAAGGTTGGTATAATTACGAGAGTCAAATTTTTACGAGCCACTTATCAAATACCTTCCCTTATATCTTTTGCATCCTTCTTCTTCTTCTTTTTATTCTTCTACTACTATCTATCTCCCCTCCCTCCCCCCCCCCTTTCAGTTGATGATTTTTATTTATTTCCTTTTTTGTTTTTTGTTTGTTTTTTTTTTCTTCTCCTTCTTCTTTTAAATATATTTTTTCTTAACTATTATTAGCGGTAATGCATGCCATTAGCGTGAAGAAGGTTCGTGAGGGAGAGTCTCGATATACTCAAGGGAATTCGCGAGCTTTATAAAAGCCGGCAACTTGTCGGGCCGTTTGCTCTCCTCTAACAGGCCTGTCCAGATCTCTCTCTCTCTCTCTCTCTCTCTCTCTCTCTCTCACTCTCTCTTTCTCACATTCTCTTTCTCATTCTTTCACTCTGTTACTTTTTTACTCTTTCTTTTGTATTTTATTTCTTTTTTTCTATCTTTCTCTTTCTGCATTACCTGCCAGGTTCGTAAGAGATAGCGAAATACTGGATAAGAGTAAAAAGAGAGTGAGAAGGGGGAAGGGAGGGGAGGGGGGGAATATTTCTTTGGGACCACCAGGCAGGAAGCGAACCGTGTCGTGTGCAAAAGTTAAACCACCATTATGGAAAAATCAATCCCTAAAGATATACACGAAGATTGTTTAATATTTATAAATATGAAATTATATTTTTAAGATAATTCGATAATACTTAATTAAAAATCAGTCAACAATTCGTATGTGACACGATAAAATTATATTATTTAAAAATTAGAAACATTTCTTCGGTAATGTGTTTGCGATAAGAAAAAAAAAAGCAAGAATATTACAAATAAAAAGAAGAATAAGAAGAAGAAAAAGAAGAAGCAAGAATCGTGAGAATGGGGAAAATACCTGGACCGTGTACCGCGTCCGGGAAATACCGTTACGTTAAGATCACCACGTCGATGACCCTGCACCTTGTTTAATAGTGATTATAGGAGAACGTGGTAACGATTCCTTCCATACGATGATGTCGGTTGAACAGCATCGTAAAACGATGATTTAGGCCGTCGTATCTTACCCCCTTCCCCTCCCCCTTGTTTTTTTTACAAATCTTTTTCTATTTCCATGTATCTATCCTATCTATGGTATATCTATCTATCTATCTATATACTTGTTTTGTTTTTTTGTTCTCTCTCTGCACACGTGTATAATCATTTGGTGAATCTTAGTATCTAATATGGGGTACCGATTAGTATAGCATCATTGAGAAAATAATTTATATCTACGGTGGCGCCTACAGTTTGTACATTTCTAAATCCTCAATACGATTCCTCCCCCCCACCACCACCCATCCCACCCCTCACCGTCGTATCATTTTTTTTCCTTTTATAAACCATACTTAAGAGAACTTCTTTACGATCGTTTAAGTATCACCAGGGTGCAAACTCTGTTTAATTTATATCTATAATTAACTAATTTATTTATCTACTTTTATGGTTTTTCCTTTTTTAAGAATTTTTGCAATTGGTAATTACGATACAATGTTATACGATTGAAAATGTGAGCATATTACGAACGTTTGTTTCCTTTTTTTTTTTTTAAGAAGCCTTAACCTATCGTGCGACCCCCATCGCCCCCCTGTCGCGTTGATTTGTTTAAAAAAGAAAGACACAACAAAAATTAATGTACGAGATATAAATTATTCATTTTTATATAGGATTGATAATTATTTTCTTCGTTATATTTCGATTGGTTCAAATATTAATTATATATTTAGATATATATTATGATGTTGGTTTTCTTTTTTTTGTTTTTTTTAAGCAATCATTCGACCAATCACGATAGAAATAAATATACACGAATATGTTAATGGGTGATATATAGGATTTATAGTGTTCATTTTATTTATATATTAATAAAATTATTCTCAAAGATTATTTAAATATTTATTTTCTTTTGTAATATGTTCATTTTGTCAAAATTCGTATTTCATTTTCGATTTGATTTGATTTATTTGATATACTAGCAACAATTATTCTACTATTTATATTGGATACAAACAAAAAATTTAATTATTACAAATAGAAAATTAAACAAAATTAAAATTCGTAATAAAAACGGGATTGAAATGAATCAAACGACAGTACAAATTAGACCCCCCACCCCAAACCCCCCATATCATTAGGAAGTCATACAATTTCTTATGCACGTACTTACTTTTTTTTACTTTTTATTATTCATTTCGATCTTTAACGAGAGTACGAAAGATCGTTAAAAGGTGAGAAAAGACGTGTTCTATTTAAAGAAACCTAGTAACGTTAATATTCTTTTTTTTTTTTTGGTTACGCATTTTTTTTTTTTCTTTTTTCTTTTTTTTATTTCCCTTCCTCGTTTACGATGATTACTCGAGCGTAACGAAAGTGCGCATACGTCCAGTTAAACGGAATGATCCAGCGAATTTTGCATCGTTTCGAACGACGAATACAACAACTATAACAACAACAACAACAACAACAGCAACACTTTTTCAATTGTGATCTAAAAATCAATAATTCAGTCTTTTATTATCACCAAGACGACGACAGGTGAATACACGTTAATATACATTTTGTGTCTTGAGAAAAAAAATCATTTTATTCACCGATAACAAGCACGCGACTGCAAGAACTGTGGGGGAGAGGGGGTGGGAATGAAAAAAAGGAAAATAAGTGCAACCAAACGAATTATTACATTTGTTCGATCGATCAGTATTGTTTTTTTTCTTTTCTTTTTTCAATATATCATCGATTAAATTCAAAATTTAATTTACATATATAAAAATTCACAAATGTATTTTAAAAATTAATATTATATTAAATTAATTAAAACTTTAATTTAAATTTGTTTGTTTGTTTTGTTTTTTATTTTTATACAATGTTTCTTACAAACTAAGATCCATTAAGAAAAATTTTCCTCTTAAAAAAAAGCAACGATATATTGAAAAAAAAAATGAAAACTAAAGGAAAGAAGCTGAGGGATCAGAGAAGATGAGTGGGGAGGGGGAAATCGAAACGAACTAACAGGTTTCCGTGACACCTGCGGATTTATCCAAAGCTTTCCCTAACCCTACCCTTCTTCCTTTTCTTCCCCCCTCTTCCTGTTCCTTCTTTGCTTTTCTTTCCTTTTTATTCTTCCCCTCTTCTACCCCCAAACCGCAACCCCTTATCGAGAGAAACTTTGGCAACAAACCACAAAATATTATCTTGCAGCAGGGGGAAGTGGGGGGGGGGGAAATCTTGATACGGAATGAGAGGAGAGAGGGGAAAAGAATAAAAAAGTAAATGAGAAACCAGTTTTATAATAAAATTGCATAGAAAATAAATTTGGAAGAACGGGCAGGTGTTTGTGTGTGTGTTAAAAAAATTGATAATAACAGATAAGACATATGTAAAGTAATAAAAAAAAAAGAAAAAGAAAAAGAAGAATGAAATGAGAAAAACATAAGTGTTTACACGTATACAAATAATTTGATTAAATATTAATAATGAGAGTAAAACAAAATGAATAGCAAATATATAAAACAAGAATAATATGCACAAACAATACGTGAATGGGGAAAAAAAATAAAAAAAATACGATAAAAGACGCAGAGATAAAATAATAAATATATAATAATATA
>NW_014569582.1:892422-897478 GCF_001313835.1 Polistes canadensis
CGTGAATTTTCTTACGAATAAGAATGATAATTTAAAAATGAAATCATTAAGATAATTTTAATAATTAAATCGATAAAAATCTGAATAAATTTTCGTTGTTGTTCATTGTAATCATTAACACTTCGTAAAGTATGTTCGAGTTAAAAAAGAAAAAAAAGAAAAAAAAGAAAAAAAAAATTAATGAACGTAACGAGAGCTTGAATTAAGAAGAAACATTTTAAACGTAAATTTTGAAAATAATATCTTCGAGACATCTCTGTGAGATTAATATAAGAAAAAAAATTGAAAAGAAATTTCTCCAAGAGACTTTTAATGAAAAAAAAATAAAAAAAAAAATATTATAATCGAATTATAAATTAATTAAGTACAACATTACATATTACACAGATCCTTCGATAGGAATTTCGATTTCGCGATAAGCGGAAAAGAATGTTCAATTTAAGAGAAAGAAGAATTTTACAGTGGAATGAATTAAACACGCTCGGGTTGGTGGAATGCACCGCGAACGATGCATAACAGTGCATTATTATGGTAGATTTATTTCAACAGTATTTTTTTTTTTTTATACTTCAAGAGTTCAAGAAAACCGCCGATCTTTTGATCGGCAGAACGCGGAACGTAATTATAACTAAAATTTATACACATAAAAGAAAATAAAACAGAAATACATTGCGCAAAATTTAATCTCAATTATATATATTAAATTATTAATTAATAATTATAAATAATATATTAACATAAAGTAATTCTATTTTGATATCTATTAATATTGTTAATATTATTTTAATTAAGATTATTATATATCATTTGAATAATATTAAACGATGTATAACTTACTTATTAAAACTATTATTTAATTTTAGTTTTCATACCGATGCGTTGCTAAAAAATAATCTACTCGATGAAACGAGACGCGAGAAGTTTCTAATTAACATCTGAAGTATTCGTTGCTAAATTAAACAATAATTTTAAAGTTCAAAATAAGGTTTGGTATCGGTATGCATGATCAACGAAATCTCTGTGCTAGAAAAAATATTATTTTTCCTGAAATCTTACAAATGTCTAATGTTTGTTAACACCATTGGTGTAGAAACGACAAGGAAAACATTGTAATTAATAAGAACAATCATAGATAGATATTAAATCTTACTTACAGTTATTGTTTTAATCGATTAGGCCAACGTACGTTCGCTTCTTCCAACGTTTCGAAAAGAAATGACGCATATTGTTGTCTATCGAGTATTATTGTATACATGGAAACGACTTAAACGTATTCCGTTGAACAAAACATTCTAACGTAAGCCGTATATAACTAGAGATTAATACATTTACAAGTTTTTATGTAAACAATTACGAAGTTATTTTCATAACAAACGTTTCCCTTCTCCTCTGACGCGTCTCACGAAACCGTTTCAATGATGCAAATAATGTTTTTCCATTTAGCACTGATAAAAAAAGTTACTTCTATCGATTTTTATATATCAAACTATTAATTATTTTTAATATTTATTCACATACGACACATATTTTTTAAATTAGAAAATATACCTGAGAGAGAAATATTTGTTCGTTGGAAATATATTTAATATCGTGATAATCCAATTAAAAAATAATAATTATAATTGATCGTAAAACATTTCGCGAACGATACAATAAATATAATAAGTAAAAAAATAAAACTAACTAATGAATATATATAATATTAAATAAATTGAATCGATGTGTACACATAAAATTAAAATGTAATAAAAGATATGATAGGATTTGGTAAGGGGGTAGGATTAGAAGGTTTGGACATGATTTCTCAGAATGATTCAAATTAAGAGAAAATCATGGCTCGCGTGGGCAGGGTCGCATCCCTGAAGTAGACCAATCTTCGCCATAATTGCGAATAGGAGGGAAGGGTGGTCTACAAGCTATCCTTACAAAATTTTCTACCATTAACCTCGTATAATAAAAACTATAATAATTATTACACTGATATGAGTCATACAACGAATGCAAGAATATTTTTCCTCATCGTTTACAATAATTGTAATAAAGATAATATTATTTTGAATGATACCAAAGAAAAATGATAATAAAATAAATGAAATTAATACAAAAATGTATAACCTGATAGAAGATACAATATAAAAAATAAGTAAAATAATTGAAAAACAATATATAATGTATAATTATTTTTATTCTCAAAAACCAACTATTAATCTAACGTAAAATTAAACAATATAAAAATATTTAAAAATATCAATATAATTATAATACTCTTATAAAAGAAATAAATAAATAAATAAATATACAAGGTACCAGTGTACCATTATCGATGAATATATCTCGATAGAATTATCTTGAAAAAAATAAAAAAAAAAACCCCCAAAAAAAAGAAATCTACGAGATAATTTTCCCGACGTTGGTTGGATTGGATTGGGTTGGTGGCGAGTTTATCGATCGTACAATTTATCTCGATATCTCGTCAGCGAAACGCGTATAACGCGTGTACAAGTTTAACTACTACATATCCACTACTAACTGAGCGCGCACACGCAAGCAAAACACAGTATTTATCGCGTACGTACATTTAACCAACACACCAATGCATCCTGAGTTCTCGATAATGAGCGCGAGCCAATGCTAATTTGCTCGTTAATTGCGAGCCCCGAAGTTAAACGAACGAAAACATCAACAACAACAAAAAGAAAAATATTTTGTAAAAATACTAAACCCCTCTTGGTTGAAAAGAAACGAAGATACTTTCTCGGTAAACCACTGTCAGGTATGTAACAAGAAGTTTGTGAAATAAGTAGTAGGAGGACTTAATATCTTGAACGAACTATCTCAAAAATTTTACGTACACTTTTCGAATTGAAAAGAAAAAAAAAAACTAAAAAAAGATAATTAATTCGGTAGTCTCGAAAAAATAACGTTTACCTGGAATCAATGAATTTGCATTAGATGAAGTATCTTAAAAAAAACAAAAATAATGTTAATCGTCTTCTCGAACACAATTCTCAACAATTTTCTTTCTCTCTCTCTCTCTCTCTCTCTTTCTCTTTCTCTATCTATCTATCTTTTTTTTTCTCCTATATCTTTATCTTTATCTTTATCTTTTTCTTTGCTTAAGAGGATAACGTTGGACGGCTGAATCAACGTGCCGAAAATTAAATATGTAAAACCGTAGTCGTTGGGAAGGGTTAACCCTCACCTTCCCTCCCACCTATCCTTCCCATCACCATCACCATCATCCTTTCCATGGTATGGGTTAGTAGTAGTAGTAGTAGTGGTAGTGGACCATCGTCGTGAAACCTCCTGGACACGTTGCTAAATATTCAACGGGAAATTTATTACGAAAACACGATAGCGCACCGTATGCCATCACCTGTGCGACCATGGGTTAACAAAGGACACTGGAAAGGGGCTGTGGGGGCAGTGGAGGAATGAGGAGGTGGTAGAGGAGGAGGAGGGGGGATCGGGTCGAATCGTGCAGGGATTTTAATTGGAATCGAAATAAGATTCGAGAGTTATACACCATACACACCATGTTGTTACTAACGTAAACTACGTTCGTGAAATTTTCTAACGTTTATTTCGACGCGTATCAACTTTCCCCCTCGTCCCCCTACCCTTCCCTTCTCACCCAATCCTCCACCACAACTCGGTAAATTTATCTAATTGTTTTTTTTTTTTATTTATTTATTTTTTGCTTCGCTTACTGTCATGGAAATTATCGAATACAGGGTGGCGGGGGGAGGCGAGGCGAGGCGAGGCGAGGCGAGGGGGGGTTAGGCTCTTAACTTTCCTTCGCAAAATCATTCTACCTGTCTGTCTATCTGTCTATCTGTCTGGTCTGTTCCATCTATCTGTCCGTCTGTCTGTCTCGTTTATGGTTGTCACAAATGATCGACGTTAACTTATCCCGTAAAACTATTTTTACATTTCTTTTCCGTCAACCCCCCCCCACCCTCTCCACCACGTAGGAGATTATTTTTTTTTTTTCTATTTCTTTTTAAGTTAATCGTATCTTATTACTGACGGTTATAACAACGGGTATGGTGTTTTCCGTGGTATTATTATCGATACTTGTTGTTGTTGAATTTTTCTTTTTTTTTTTATTTTTTCTTTGGGGAAAGGGAGTTTTTTAATTTTTATTTATATTTTATTATTATTATTGTTATTATTATTATTTGAAAGGAAGAAAGAAAAGTTATCGGTGAAGCGACAGCTCCATTAACGTTCACCACGGGGGGGGTATATCCATGGAACACGTAAATACAAATCGCCTCGTCTCGAAAACTATGGCGGTAGTAGTCGACGATGCTCGTTTGTTGTCCTGCCACCTCCCCCATACCTTCCCCATAAAACTCCCCCCTCTCCCTTCCCGCCCCCCTCTTCCAACTTCCACCTATCCCTTCTTACTTCTACCAAGTCTCACCTTCTTCAACTCACCTTTTTCTTCTTTTTCTGTTGCTGCTGTTGCTTTTGCTGCTACTTTTACTTCAACTTCAACTTCAACTTGGAACTTGGAACTTCATCTTCATCTTTATCTTCTTCTTCTTTTTCTTCTTCTTCTTCGTCTTCTTCATCTTTCGTTTCGTTTCGTTTATTCGTTTTATTCGTTTTATTTCATACTGTACTCTTGGAATCAGCCAACTGGAACTACTATGATCTCGAGAACGTTAAAGAATCTTTGCTACATATCCTCTTTACTTTTCTCTTCTCTTCTATCTTTCTTTCTCTTTCAAATGTGAATTTTTTAATATCAAAAAGAGACACGCTTGAAATATAACTATGATATATATATATGTATATATATATAAGTTAAGAATAAAAAGAATGAACATATTTTTCATGCATAATATAATATATGCATATTACCATTCCTATCATTTGCAAATTATTTTAACTTAATTATTTTAAAAATGTGTTATTAGAATAATTATTATATAACATCATTTATAATATAAACGATACAAAAACAAATTTATTTTTCAAACTACAATAAATTCGCATAGAATAAAATTTGCCCCATCGATCGATCTGGAAGGGTTATAAAAAGAAT
>NW_014569582.1:898878-900856 GCF_001313835.1 Polistes canadensis
CCCCTCCCCCACCACCCCACTACCCCTGTTACCCCATTCGATGCTGTGTTAGCTAGCAGCTACCTCTTCATCCCCCATCTTCTTCATAAATTCTCGGTTCGTAGTTTTCTCTTGGGTAGGCAAGGAGCAACCCTTTTCCACCGTCTCAAAACCCTCAAAAATGATTATTCCCGTTCACCCTCTGTTTGGTGGTTGTGGTTGTGGATGTTGTGTGGTGGTGGTTTTTGATAGCCACCGGAAGTTACGAGAGTGGCTTTAAAGTTGTCGCCTCGAGAAGCACTTTTCCTTGTGCAATATATAAGGTACAATGAGAAAAAAATTTTCTATTAAAATATATCGAATTGTCATACCTTTTTTTTTTTTGGGGGGGGGGGGAGGGGTGTTTTGTCTCTTATCAAAGGCTCAACATTACAATCCCCATTCTCATCTTCATTCACCAATTGGTCATATCTTTTTATAATTTATTTCAAAATATTTCAATATGATAACAGTGTACACGATTAATTTTGATCTATCGTAGAAAATATTTAATTTACATTTTTTCATAATTTAATATTGTTGTGTTAAAACTGTGATGTATTTAAATTAGATTAAATACATACAAATTTAATATTTTTTTATTTTTTTAGTGTAGTGATAATATAAATTAATTAATAATATTTGTTAATGTAAACTCATACTTGTATGGAAAACAAAAAATACACACACACACAAAACCGAATATTAATACCACACCCCACCCATCACACATAAAATTCATTTCAAATACAATAATTAATTAAAACATTCGAAACGTTTCTCAAAAAAAGATCCCCTTCCAAAGAAGAAAAAAAAGCAAATTCCAAACAAACTTCTTACATAAACGAAATAATAATAATAATAATAATAAGAAAAAGAAGAAACATATCCCTCTCGAGTAACCAACGCATGTGTTCGAGGTTTCAAATATCAAATAACAAAAAAGAAAACCCCTTCTAAAAAGACCCACCCACCCCGTAAAAACTGAAAAAATTTCTATACACCATAAGGATGTTGATAACCAGTGAGAAAAATATTTGAACATCCAACCAAACGAAAAATTAGTGGTGATGGTTTTTCATGAGGGCAGGAGGGAGGTGGGGGTTGGAAATATTCGGAGATAAACGCAAGATAAAAGCATAGAAAAAACAAACGTAGATAGAAAGAAAGATAAAGGAAAAGAGAAGAAAGATGGGGTGAGGGGGAGGAGGGGTGGTGGGGGAGGAAAGGGGAATAGAAATTGTAGCTCATGAAGGCTCGAGGCAAGAGCTGACATTTGGTTACTGACATTTTCACCCAGGGGTTGACGTCGGGCAACCCTTTGGCGTTACCCGCGCTCAATCACTCCATTGTCTCGTGCGGTGCTCGTTTCATGCTCGCGTCAACGCTTCATTATGGGGGTCCCAAGTCCGGTCGAGTTGGCTTCTATAGCCCACGTGTTCGCCACATTGTCTATAACCAAGAATACATTACGCGCCCACACGATCATTCTCCAATACAAAACTCATGAGAAGAACACCATATACCAACAACCTACTATCCCAACCAACGTGAGAGTTCTCTATCTGTTGGTTGTGTTATGTTATGTTGTTCTCTATTGATGATAGAAAAAATTATAAAAATTCTTTCTTCGAGTTATTATTATTATTGTTATTAGTATTATTATTATTATTGTTATTGTTATGCCACGTATAGATGAAAGATCTCGATTCGTATTCGCTTCGAGATTATCTCTATGCAATTTTTCTTTTCTTTTCTTTTTTTTTTTCTTTATTTATTTTTATTGTAATTTTGAAATATCAAACGTTTCTTTTTGCAATTCAGGTATTCCAACTTTCAATTTATTCGTGTTGGTAATTATAATAGTTATTCAAGTCACAGAATTGTACAAATTATGTTTATATTCATAATATTAAATACGTTAATTATGATTTTATTTGATTTATATATATAAATTTTA
>NW_014569582.1:903307-904260 GCF_001313835.1 Polistes canadensis
TCATCATTCGTTGTTATGCTATATTAATTATTTATTATTATATAATAATAATATATATATTATTAATTATTATATTATATAATATTAAAACAAGTATATATATATATATATAAGAAAATCGATGGAAAAAAAATGAACAATTTCTATAATTAGAAATAACAATGGTATCAAATGAAAAGATAATTTATAGGATAGGTACTATTGTTTTTCCAAATTCCAAATTCGAATTTGTATGATTACACCAACCAAGTGTATGCGGTCAGAAAGAGAAAGAGAAAGAGAAAGAGAGAGAGAGAAGAGGATCGGTAGCAGCAATTAATTACGAGGGTGCAGTCAAGCTCGTTGGCCGATTAATTACCCCGACCGATCGGTGTTCGCATAATTGACATTGTTGCGCCATTGTTTACGATAGCCACTGAATTTATCAATAGGTTTCTCGTTCCTGGCATTTCACCCTTACAACACCATCACCATCACCACCACCACCACCACTACCACCACCATCCAACCAACCAACCATCGCCGGCAACCTTTTCATTCGAAGCCTCGCGAGCGACCTTCAATTTCTCCATAGTTTCATAACCATAGTGGACCGAGACCAACTATTATCAGGAAAAGGGTCGTAGGTATATGCTGTTACTATCCAATACTGTTGTAGGTGGTTATACTGTAATATGTACTCTCTGTCCCTTTTAGGGAAGCTTTGCTTTAGAATTTTCGATCGTCGTAAAATCGTCCTCAAGTTTACTCCCATAACGTCCAATATATTCTATGGGTTTTTCTTTTTTTATATATACTTGGGTATATTGTTCGGTGACATATTAAAGTTAAGTTGACATTATACACACACACACACACACTTGATACTTATATTCAAATTAAATTATCTATTTGTATTTTGAATATATAAGAAAATATTTTTTATTGAAATATTTATACAAATATAATATATC
>NW_014569582.1:904452-917678 GCF_001313835.1 Polistes canadensis
TTAAATATATTTGAAAAGAAAATAATGAACAATACATTTTCTTTCATTGCAAATTGATTGACCCCTAATCTAACTTTGGAAAATGAAATACAGTAGTTTATACGTGTTCGTTCCGTTTAACAAACCACAAAAAAAAAGAAAAAGAAATGAAATTCGTTCAACTTCAATGTCCGAATAATCGAGTAACCCTTTTTCCCCCATCGTGTTACTCGGCCACACACATACACACACACACACTTACACATAGATAACCGCTTAACTACTTTGCCAAAAGGGAGTTTGATATCATCGAGCATTCGAAATAAGCATGGAAATGGCGAAGAGAGACTCGTTAATCCCCCTTACCCCCACCTTCACCCCACACCCACCCTCCTGTCTCAATGTCGACGTCGCGACCCTCGTGTTTCGGGATTTAGTAACATGCACTGGTTCTTTCCCTTTTCTCCCTTAACCCCTCTCTCTCTTTCTCTCTCTCTCTCTCTCTCATACTCCTATTACACAATATCGGTTAGATCATAAAATTCATGCCAATTAATTTATGCATCAATATCATTCGTATTTTAATATTCTATACTATTATTAAAATCATTGAAAAGAAAAAAAAAGAAAATCATACTAGACCATGGGGTTTTTTTTACAGATTAAGTAACCTCCCCGTCCCCAAAAATTAAATTAAAAATATCAAAACATTTATATATCATTGATAAGATTTTTATTATTAATTATCCAAATTCTATTAACCCATTCACAATGCTGAATACTTTTTTAATAATAATAATGTGTTTATTATAATAAATAAATTATATTTAATAATTAAAGTTTTCACATGAGAACAAAAGATTCAGAACAATAATAATCAATGATACAAACACCAACGTTACATTATTTAACATTAATATTGATAAACCAAACGCATATATGCGTCCAGAAACAAATCAAATGGTTAATAAAAAAGAATGGAATATAAAAAAACTGGTGTGTGTACTTACATACACACGTAAGAAGTTATACGAATATATACCCTGAATAACCTCAAAAATAATTTCAATTTGCGCGCGCATTTTAAATATCGACAACTTCGTGGTGTTGATTTTTCGGTTCGCATCTAACCTCACTTTCCAAAACGCGCGCCAAAAGAAATATAACTTCAAAAATAGATTAGAAATGTGGAAAAATTGTAGAACGTTATCTCACATTATCTCATTTTCTCTGTTTCTCACTTTCATTCATTCATTCATTCATTCATTCATTCATTCATTCATTCATTCACTTCTTTCCTTTTCTTTTTTCTTTCTGATGAATAAGAAGAAGGAGGAGGAGGTTGGTGAATCCTCTCAGACGGATTATGACACGTAGAAAGTTCACGACCTTTTGTCTGGCGCTACCCCTTGCTACCCACGGCCTGAGTTCTCTAAGGGTAATCCTCTAACCAGGCCGTTATGCCGTTGTTGACATTTAGCCCCCGGGTGGTGGCTCTCGAAACCGGTCGTCCGTGTCACGTTGCTTGCTTGCTTGCTGCATCAAGAAAAGAAAAAAGAAAGAAGAAGGAAAGCAGATGAGAGTTAAAAAAAAAAAAAGGAAAAGGAATAAAATAGCAGCAGGACAAGAATTTAAGGACCAATATACGAGTGTGTTACGTCGATCAAGAAATAAAAGAAACTTGACCTTCGTGGTACCTGCTCTGAAAACTAAACCACTATTATTACCATTACTACCTGCTCGTAATACTCAACTAAATAATAGTGAATCTATAGAAAAAAAAAAGGGCTTGAACGGGTTTAGTGTGAAAGATGGGCGTGGGTATATTGTGAGGGAAAGGGGGCCAGGTAACTTGAAAAAAAAAGAAAAAAAACAAATGAAATGGAGATGACAAAACGTCGTAATAGGATTACCATTGTCAACTATTATTAACATGACAATGTTGTATACTAAACGGTAAAGCATATGAGAGTACGTTGTGTTACTTGGTTGGAATCTCTTTTAGGGGTTATCTGTTTCTATGTATTATGTGTGTGTCTATGTATGTGTATATGATTATTATACATTTTATGCTTGTTGGTATTGATTCGTTGGGCTGATAGGAATGGTAGGTATCTTTAAATACATGCCTTGTTATGATAATTATCACGTGCCCTGTATGGACCCCGTATATGTCCCCCCCGCCCCATTATACCCGCGAAAAGGCACATCCTCACAATATTGTGATATCCGATATACCGACACTCTTCTTTCTTTTTTTCCTTTTATCTTCTTCTTCTTCTTCTTCTTCTTCTTCTTCTTCTATTTCGTTTTTTTTTTTTTATTCTTTTCTGATACTAATCTTTTTTTTTCACTTCTTTTTATTTCTCTTCTTCTTCCTTTGTGTATATTCACAGTTCAAACTAAAATTCATTTGAAAAATCTATTCTCGATGGGTATTTCCATTTGATGTAATAATCGTCGTTATGTTATTTATCATAATCATCGTGATAAAAGAAAAACGTCTGGTATTGTTATTCGATTATGATTATTATCTAAATATTTCCGATCGTTTAGAATTATTATTTGTAATTTGTGATATACGATTGATGTTAAAACTTAGACCCCCAATTGATTGATTGATTCATCGATTAGTTTTATCTTTTAAATCGTTTACTTAGATTTAGATTATTATCAATACAATTTGTAGATATTATTATTATTAAGATAAAACAATTTTAATCACAGATTGCCAAGTGATATTTTAATTTGATTTTACTATAGATATTATTATCATATTTTATCAAATACTATCAGAATTGTTTTTGTAATTTTTTTTATTTCCAAACAAGTCAACAATCATTAATTTCGTTAAATTTACAATTGCATTAACAATCATTATGTAATACGTTGTAACGAGTTTTAACGTAAAAAAAAAAAACACTTTGGAAGAATAGAATTTAATTAAAAAACGATTTGTTCGTTTTGATGAGAACAGAGATTTGACTATAGAATTTATACCATAACTATAGTATAAGGGAAAACTTCATTAGTTTCTCGAGTGATGGTGGTCGTTATTACGTAACACTTTGAATTCAACGACGTATAAAGTTGTCCCGTCCAGTTACCCACCCGAGGGGTTGTTTAAGAGAAAACAATAATATGAAAAGAGACGATAGGATGATTCAGAAAGGAATGACAATTGGTTCTACGACGTTGACCAATACTCAAAACGAAATCCAAGCATCCTTTTATCTTTTGCTGGACCTATCTTTCTTCCAGACACACTATCATCCCCCAAACCTTTTCCTTCTTTCTCATCACCCTATTTTCCTTCTTCCTATTACTTGGAGGAAGTTAAAGGCGCCCAGACGTACATCAAAATCTCATAATTGTCTGAATTATCAGCACTTTTATTGGATAATGTCCGGGACTCTACTACTTGAGATGATGACTTAGAGAAATACCAAGAATAAGAATTGATCCAGTTAGTTATGATATTTCAATGAAATTATTTTATCAAGAATATATTAAGATAAGATTTAAAAAACAAACAAATAAATCACAGATATATTATATATATGAAGACATTTTTTTTGTCGAGAATAATTGATAGTTCAAATCATGAAGTACAAGTTTAAAGATATTAATTGCCGAAATCTGTCCATGCAAATCGTATATCTAAGTTTTCTTTTTTCACCACCAGTGTCGCTAATGTTCCTTTTCTACTGCTCTGAATATAGTAACGTACCGATTATTACTATTACTATTTACTATTAATATTAATATATTTACTTATTTTTTGTTTACGATTATTAAATAATTATTTATTTAATTTCAATATTATATTTATACACTTAAACAACCTAAATTATTATTTTTATTTTTAAACTGACGTTTTATTCTTCTTCCATTTTGGTACAAATAAAACATGGGCGCCATTTTTATATCCCATTTGTATAAATGAAGCTCGTGCTCCTTGTGTAGAGTCTCCATGGTTCAAATAATATAATAAAAAATATAATTGCATTTTAAATTCAAATGTAATGAATATTAAAATAAAATATAACATTAATTAAATAATATCTATAAGTTGTATATAATTAGAATATATTAATCGTATATATAAGAATATTAATTATTGAAATTGATTTCTTATTTACAAAATTTGATCACGATTCTATTACCAAGTTGAAACGTAATACAATGAATATTAATGATTGAAATTGATTTAAAAAAAAAAAAAAAAATAAAGAACGAAATAATGTTTCATATAATTATATCCAAGTTTTATCATTGTAATAAACATTGGAAAATATAAAAAAATTAGTTAAATAACACATAGATAGAATGATACAGAATAATAATCGTTTTATTTCGTAACTATTAAACAAGTCGTTCGCCTAGTTCTTTTTTCTGCCTATTTATTCTTTTCTATTTTTATTTTTATTTGTCCTTTTTCTGTTGTTGTTATTCTCGAACGATTTAATGTCCGTTGTCGTCGATCCAACATTTGTGCATTTATTAAACTTATGATCGAGGAATCGGTCATTAAGTTGCGTTAAGTACTTACTAGCGTAAATAATTCATTCTCTCTCTCTCTCTCTCTCTCTCTCTCTCTCTCTCTCTCTTTTTAATGTCGCAAGAAGTTAGTAAGAAAAACGAGTAATATAAATCGAATCGACACAAGATATAAATACTGTTGCTCTCTTATTCGCCATTTAAATCATCTACGTCATTTATTATTTCTACACACATACGAAATATTTAAATACATTTATTATTATACTCTAATAATACATACTTATAGCTTTCTTGTCTCTCTCTCTCTCTTTTTCTTTTTCTATTTTACGATACGGTCATTACGATACATACCTTGGAAAATTGACAAACCACGTTAAGATTTATTATACAATTAACGAATAATTTATTCCGTAACGTCACTGTTTTAAATTCTTTTTTGGACTTTCTTGTTTGTTTGTTTCTCGTATTGATACAACTTTTCTAGATCTTTTCGTCGTATCAGAAAAAAAAAACAAATCATCGAAGTTATTTATAGTGAATACTGAAAGATCAATTAATTAAACAAAACGTAAAATAAAATAAATACGAATAATAATAATAAAAACAAAATAATCAATCTTATAATTAAAACGAATAATACATAAAAATGGTAAAACTTTCTCGATACTTTCGTCAAATATATATAAACCTAAATAATAATTTTTAATGATAAAATATTACAGGGAACTTGGACATGAAAAGAAGTAGAACTTAATTTGATTAAGTTGGACGTTTCGTCCCTTTATTGGGACTTCTTCAGCAACTTAATCATCAAAAAGTTCAGCGTCTTTTTTATTTAATTTCAACATACATTTCTTTTTATAATATTCTAAAACACAATACATCTAAAACTTCGTTAGTTCGGTTGTTATTATTTAAAAGCCTCAACAAAACTTTGTTTAATGATATTTTATCATTGAAAATTATAATTTGGACGAGAGGAAATACTAACTAAATAATAATAATGAAAAATAGATAAGAAATGTGACACCTTTCGATAATTCACGTATCACTCGAATACAATTAAAAAGATTCGAATGAAAAGGGTTACTAGAGAGATATGTGAATTACATTATGAATAAAAAGGAAAAAGGTACTGTTGGTGGTTGTTAGTTCGATGTGAAATTAACAGCTCACCGTAACGAAGTATAAAACACTGAAAGGTGTACAGATCGGAATAGGATTCCCGTTCTACGGAGTAGAGACGAACGATAAAGTTAACTTCCTTCTCTTCTTTCCTTTCCTACTTCTTCTTCTTCTTCTTCTTCTTCTTTTTCTTTTTTTTTTTCTTCATTTTCTCAAGCAAAGAGGTAGGTAGTAGTAGTCCTCTCGTAGTCCAACATGCTCGCGCTTACGGTCCGCAGGAGAGATAGAAGCCATTAATGTAAGTCACCTGTTACAAGACGCGAATTAACCACGGTAAATTATACCTCGTGAGTTGCGCATAGAGTATACTATACCTTACCGTAATCAGGAGTTATCAAGGTGCGATCGTGGCCTACGGACTATCGTAATGAACTTCCTTATACTCTTTCTCTTTCCTTATTCTTTTTATACTTTTATTCTTTTTTTTTCTTTTTCCTCTTTCTTTTCTTTTCTTTTATTTTTGTCTAGTTCGGTTTGAAAATTCTTAACACGACAGTGTACGAGCACTGTCTTCAATCTTTCCTTATTTTCTCCTATAAGAGTTCTTCTTCTTCTTCTTCTTATTATTATTATTATTTTATGTTACCTGGATAATTTTCTTAATCCTCATTTTATTCCCTTCATCACATCACTTCCTCCCCAGTCACCCCATAAGCTTTACCTGTTTTTCTGGTATCATGTGCTGATTCATTTTGAAGTAATTTTTTGCAATGGAAATATGAGAAATCGTTTGGGGATTATGATATTTTTTTTTTAGGATATATGATATATTACAACAAGTTGCATATAGAGTATTCTAATTCTGATTTTATCGAAAATAATATAAAATACTATTACTAAGTTTAATTCTTAGGGAAGTTATTTTTTGGACAGGTTTAATTTATAAGAATTAAACTTAGTAATAATATTAAAAAATTTTGGATAGGAGGAAAAAACAAAAAATCTTTATTATATTAACGATATAAAATACTTTGAATATTTATGATTGTTTAGTAATTTTTAATTTTTTTTTTTTATTACATATATAATTATATAATATATAATTGTTATATACATATGTATATAACATACATGTTATATACATATATAATTTATATTAATATATAATTGTTTATTATATAACATACATGTTATATACATATATAATTTATATTAATATATAATTGTTTATTATATAACATACATGTTATATACATATATAATTTATATTAATATATAATTGTTATTATTTCAATAAGAATTTTGAAATTACTTAATAAGTAGTCTACTAATATTGGTATCATCCAATAGATATATTTTTAATTTCAATAAAACGCAAACCCTTAAATCAATTTTTCAAAATTCAACAACACACATATCTATACATCCCCTTTCCCCCATCACCCCCATATCTAAAAAAATTACATAAAACAATCTTTAAACCAATCTTGATCTCAAAGTAATTAAACGATATACCTACCGAAACGTTGTCATTTAAAAATTAATCGTAGTCATATTCTAAAAACAAAAACCAACAAAAATACAAAAATAATAGAAGAATAAGAATAAGAAAAAGGAAGTTGAAGGAAAGGAAGGTTATCCAGGAATAAAATGTGAAAAGTTAACAGTGGGAGATAAAGAATACCCAGAGATTGAGTCTGAAAGTGAAAGAATGAGTGCGATAGAGTATAAGAGAAAGGAAAAAAGAGATAAAAAGAATGAGAGAAGGAGAGTTACGAGAAATTCTTCCATGCCCTTCGGAAATGTCATATAGCTGTCGGGTGGCACGGAGGCAATATTTCACGCCGGTAGGTCCGCCTGTCTTCTTCTTCTTCTTCATCTTCTTCTCTCTTTCTCACTCATACTCATTCTCATATTCTATCTATCTATCCATCTATTTCTTTCTTTCTTACACTTTCGTAGTTCATCCTCTTCCACCACCACCACCACCACCACCTCTTCTTCTTCTTCTTCTTCTTCTTCCACAACTACCACCAACCTCAACGGCACTTTTCAAGGAGTTTTTACGGAGTCCTTCTCTCGATCTTTAATCACAGCTCGACCTTCCATTGTCAGTGACGTCACCTCCGACTCTGGAAAAGGGTGCTCAAGGGGGAAAGGGTGCTTTGTGTCGGGACAACACTGATCCCTCTCCGCGTCATTTGTCTCCTCCGACCATCCGTCCACTCCGTTCGTCTGTCCGTCCGTCCGTCCGTTCCGTTCCGTACCGTTCTTTTCTTCGAAACCGAAACCTCCTCCTTATTTGTACGCGTGCATACATTCAATGAGAGAGAAGAAGACACCTTTATTCTTTTTTTACCTTATTCTAGTTGAGATTCCCACTTCGTCATTTCATTTACACACACGTACATATATATATATGTGTAGGTATATTTTATTATACGTTTCTTTATTTTTATTATTTTTCTAATTTTTTGGACACAAGTTCGAGTGTAAGAGGTACGTGTGTTTGTTCATGTAAGAAAGAAGTGATTTCACTTACACACACATTACATGTATCTATAGGTATATTTTACTATTCGTTTCTTTAATTTTATTATTTTTCTGATTTTTTGGACACATGTATTCGTGCAAGAGTATATATATATATATATACGTATATTTTATTAGGGTGAATTAAAAGTTCATACGTATATTGTGTTGTTTCGGATACGTGCAATTTTTTGAAAAGCCAATAAAATTATTTTATATGCAAGTGAAATATTAATTTAACAAATGCACGAAATTTTGATTGAACCCTAATACTATCCTATTCTTTCTTTTTATTATTTTTCGGATTTTTGGGATACAAGTACGCGTGTTTGTTCATTTAAGAAAGAAGTGATTTCACTTACACAAACACACACGTGCATATATTATATACTTATATTTTACTATATCATTCTTTCTTTTTATTATTTTTCTGATATTTTTAATACAAGTACGAGTATAAAAGTATGCGTATTTATTCGTGTAAGAAATAAATCTCAAATCGTAACCATAATGAATATATATATATATATATATATATATATATGCGTGTGTGTATATATACGTGTGAGAAGTACGTATATGAAAAGTTTCAATAGAGAGAGAGTCCTCTTAGCATCTTTTGCATTGTCGACTTCATTCTCGTCCTCTTTCTTGGGTTTCTTAGGAAGGTTCTTGCTGAACCAACGACTTTTTGCTATCCCACAGACTCCTTTTCCTTACTTTCTCTCCCCCCTCCCCTTCTCCAACTCTTTCAACCCCCTTCTAGTAAAGAAAGATTACCGATAGGATGTACATATTCTTTCGGATTATCGTGTCGGAGATGGAAGATCGAAGGTTTCTGATATTAAGGTCCTAAGATTTGTCATATTATATTCTTGTTCTTATTCGTATTATTTTTTATTTGTTTTGTTTAATAATAACTTAAAGTATGTATTAGATTGTAGGAGAATATTTGATTGTGTTTTTGTTTTGCAACAAAATAATAATGTTCGATTAAATGTTTACGTTCAAGATGATTCAAAGCGATTAATTATTATTTCGTTGTTGTTGAGAATAAGTTGGATACAAATTTAATAATGATTGTTTTGATTTCGATATTTATTTCGTTAAAAACGAAATTTGGTTAGAACACCTCCTTTTTTGATATTTTTTATTATATATTTTAAATATATATATGTGTGCAGAAATTGTGTATATTAATATAATTTAGATAAATATTAAAATAGATAATTTAATAAAGATATCTGATAATTAATCTATCGTAATACATAACACACATTAAATAATGAAGTCATAATATTTTTGCTATAATAAAAATGATTTTTGCCACCAATTATCTATC
Organism: Polistes canadensis; assembly: GCF_001313835.1. NCBI lineage: Eukaryota > Metazoa > Arthropoda > Insecta > Hymenoptera > Vespidae > Polistes > Polistes canadensis. Next base: position 913,934 of record NW_014569582.1, read on the forward strand.
CTAGTTTTGATATATATATATATATATTTGAAATGTTTTTAATCTTAACTAGTTTCTGAGAAAGATCGATTGACACTGGTTTAAAATTCATCGGCATTTTACAAACAGTCGATATAAATCGCGTGCGAGAAATCTCGAAAGTAATCGGGATCGTCGTCGAGTTCGTTAAGGGTGACAAGTACGGATAGAAGTTTCTTGAACGATGCAGAACGAATGAACGAACGAACGAACGAGTCACTGCATATATATATATATATACATATACATATATATATATACCTATATCGGCCATGGAAACGTTCGAAGAAGTGCCATTCGATACCGTTATCTTCGTATCAACGTAAATAACTTCTCGAGCTAGAGCGTACGTAATTAACCAGGAAAGCAAAGAGAAAGAAAAACGAGAAAAAGAAAGAACGATAACTTCGAATCCATGGAAAATGTCACCAAACAAAAAAGAGAAAATATTTCCTGAAAAACAATTTGATTTTTAACTCGAATAATTGTCTCAATGTACTTTTAATCGAAATTAAATATTATACAGTGTTCATAAATAAAATTAAATCATTTAGAAAAAAAAATAAATTCAATACATAATATAAAATGTTTATAGAAATACCTAAACCCATAGGATATTAAATATTAATCCAATAAATAAAATAATAGAAATAAATATTGGGAAGTAAGATTATTGTGAGTATATCAAAATTAAAGAATAAAAGAATAAAAGAATGAATGAGAAAAAAAAAACCAGGAAGAAGAAGAAGAAGAAGAAAAAGAAAATGAAGCACCCAGTGGTTTAGAGATTGGTTAATTTACGATGATGCTCGGTCAACAAGGCGCCAGGGCATTTAGCGTTTAACGCGAACAAACCGACAAATGAGAAAGAAGAACTTGGATGAACGAAGAAAGATATACACGTTAATGCTTAAGATAAAAGAAGACGAAAGAATAAGAAGAATAAGAATAAGGAGACGCCACTCAACGCGCATTATTCGAATTGATGCGTTGAATTGGCGCTGACGACATCGGATAGGCCAATCCGGACGGTTTGTTTATTATTGGTCAAGCGTTGGCGGGATTCCTTGCGGTCTCGTTTAATTGAACCAATCGTCGATCGCGATAGAAACAAATACATCGACTCGACTAAATTGAACATGGCACCACCATCATCTTCATCGTCATCGCAATCGTCATTTTTCTCATAGTTATAACATCATTGTCTCCGTATTTAATCTATTTTTTATTTTTATTTTTAATACATTCAACTCATTTCTTCTTCATCATCGATACCAACGATTATAATTACATTTCTCGTTGTTGCAAATGTCCGCCATCATAAAAAGATGGCGTCACTATCTTTTTCTCTTCTACTTTATGATTGGTGGAAACAATATTTAAGGTTATGTTATATTAATTAAACGTAGATATAAATTAATTTCATTTTAATACATCGTTAGATATACTCGTCGAATTCATTTGCTAAATCTTTTGTTAAATATCGCTAACAATAAAAAAAAAGCAAGGAAAACCAATGATAGGAAGAAACAAAAATGTCTGAAAAGTACAACGCGTTACTTCGTAACGAGTATATGACTAATTACTTAAAATCACCCATGGGGTGTGTTTTATTGTTTTTCGTAGAAGGAAAAACAAAAAAACCAAAAAAAAGTAACAAATAATAATAATAACAACAATAATAAGAATAAGAATAAGGAAGAGAGAGAGAGAGAAAAAAAAAAAAAAAAAGGAAGATTCTGGTTTCCGGACACGGAGGATGCATAGAACGGTTCGTTTCGAAATGCAAATCGCATTATTTCCATACGTACGCGTAATGGCCCATTACGCGCACGTGGCCGCCACAAAGGAATCCGCCTATGGCTTCTGTGTACGCGCACGGTTATACCACACGCATTTACACACACCCGCACACACATATATATATGTATGTATGTGTTAGAGAAGACTAGAGGCATTACGGGGCGGCAACGTGAAATGACGTTTTGTTCCATCGGGACCGCAAAAAGCTCTCCACCCTCACCCCTCCTCACCCACTCTCTCTTTCTATAGATGTATGTGTGTGTGTATGTCGTACGATGACTAAACTACCCACCACGGCCGATTTACACATATTGGCCGTTCCCCACCGATTTTCCACGCGTATATTTCTACCACCGTTGTGTTCTTCGATAAAACGATTTCTACTCTTCCCTCTCCATCCTCCCTCCCTCCCACCCCCAGACCCCCCTTCGCGTATCTCTTCTCGTCTTCTTCGACATTCGACATATCTCTCTCTCTCTCTCTCTCTCTTTCTATTATTTTACTGAAACACTCTCTTGGAGAGTTGCGATAATGAAATGGGAAAAGACCGTACGAGCTTTTAGCCTCAACGAATTCGTAATATTACCGAAGAAGAAGAAAGAGAAGGAGAAAAAGAAAAAAATAAAACTAGGGGAGATCTTCGATGCGTAACCATCTTTATTTCATCCCTTCCACCCCCCCCCTGCTCCTGTTCCCTCTCTTACATAAAATACCTTCCAAATGAGAAAAGATTTTAGTTACTGGAATGAAACTTTAATTTTGATTATACTATTATTATTATAAATGATAAAATATTTGTTAATCGTATTTAATTATTTCTTATAACTAAGTGCGAATGTTTTTCAAATTGTTGAATAATATTGAGTCTTATTGAATTGTACACGGTGTATAATATGAGAAAGGGTGACTTCTTTCAATTGAATAGAAATTTTTGTAAAACACTAGATATATCATGTAACATCATTACGTATGTATGAAAGAATACGTGAAATACGAAAGCAAAGAAAAAAGAAAAATAGAAGAAGGATCATGAAACGAAACGAACGTTTTTACTTTTTGTCTATGACGACGAGCGGTTCCATATCCTCCTCCTACCACCCCCTTTTTCTTTTTTTTTTTTTCGAAAAAACCACATACGAAGCAAAAATATATATATATATATATACATGTGTGTCTCTATTCTGTGTGCATATATATATATATATATATATACATGAGGGAAACGTTACTCTTGTTGAAAGAGAAGATGAATTTTCAGCGCAGCAAAACAATAGTGCGGATTATCGCGCTCGCGCGTTGAAACAAGAGGACACCCCACGTGATTAGTCTGACATTTGCACGGGCAGCGTGAGAAAGAGAAAGAGAGAGAGAGAGAGAAAATGTCTCTCATTCTCTTATGGTTGCACGGTTTTTCCTCTCCTATCCCGAGCTAGTTGGCTCGCATTCCAACATCCGAGTCTCATTTGACTGCGTGTCTGGTGGCCCGAGGGCAGCTTTCGCGGCAACCCCATGAGGCCCTTGAAATACTACCCCCCTAACATTCCCCCTTCTCACCGTATAACCACACCTACCAACCATTTTCTAGTACAGTACCATCGTGAATTCTTTTTTCTTTTTTTCTCTCTTTTTTTTTATCTTTTCAATGTCTGTCTTTTGTCAACTTTATCATCGAATTACCGTTTTAAGTTACTTTGGTCTTTTTTTTGTTTATTTATTATTGTATTTTTTTTTAATGATTTTTTGTTAAAACAAATTCTTTCATCGTAGGGTTACACGTATCTATTGTGTTCAATTATTTTAAATATTAATTATAATTATAATATACTTAAAATATATATGGTTGGAATACAATTTGTATACTTTATATATTTATATAAATGTGATTGGAATATATTTATTAATTTATACCACTAACTTAACATTT
>NW_014569582.1:918038-919725 GCF_001313835.1 Polistes canadensis
TATAATATATGTATATGTTATATTACATATTAACAATATATTAAAACGTAATTTATATATATATGAATAAAATATAAAATTGAAATCAATATATATATATCAATTATTACATATTAACAATATATTGAAACATAATTTATATATATATGAATAAAATATAAAATTGAAATCAAGAACACATTAAAAAAACAATACTTAACATAATTTAATCATTTATATATTTTTTATTTTGCAGACGCGTGCGGATTGTCGGACGTTAACCACATCGAATCCTTACAAGAAAAATCTCAGTGCGCCTTAGAAGAATATTGTAGGTCACATTATCCTAATCAACCAACGAGGTTCGGCAAATTGTTATTAAGATTACCATCATTGAGGACAGTATCCTCCCAAGTTATCGAGCAATTGTTTTTTGTTCGATTGGTTGGAAAAACACCTATCGAGACCCTAATCAGAGATATGTTGCTAAGTGGTAGCAGCTTCAATTGGCCTTACATGAACCCGATGTGACACTCTGTTTGGAGGCAACTTGCTTCCGCATAATATCATCGTCATCATCATCATCATCATCATCGTCATCATCATCATCGTCATCATCGTCATCGTTATCATCATTGTCGGCCAATTTACCTCGACACTTAGCTCGACAAATGAACAAGGAGGAAATCCTTCGAGAATTGTATCATTTCAACAACAACAACAAAATTACAAACAAAAACAAAAAAAGAAAAAGCAACAACAACAACAACAATAATCGACGATTAAATCGATTGATTCCCGAAGAAACTAATCGTCAAAAATGAAATTACACAAAATCAAATGAAATCAAATGAAAGAACAATAAAATCAGGAAGAAGAAAGAAGAACTCTCTTTTTGTTTTTTTTTTTAATCAAAGAAGAAAATATAAATGATCAAATAAACATTATTATTTAATACTCTCTTTCTCAACACACACATTCACACAATACAACAAACACACATATAATTAACACGTACACGTAATATATTACGGAAAAAAATAACCAAAAACAAATTCTAAAATAAATCGAATTAATAAAAAAAAAAAAGAAAGAAAGAAAGAGAGAGAGAGAGAGAGACGGATCAAATTTTAGCCTAAGTGCTAACGTAAGTGATACGTGAGTCAGTATGTGGTGTACACGTGTGTATTGAAAAATAAAATCATAGAACAAAGGAGAGAGATAGAAATAAAGAAATATGTATTATATATATATATATATATATAAAGAGTGAAGGGGATGAGGGTAGGGGTAAAGAGAGAAAGGAAAAGAAAAAAGAAAGACAAGAGAATGAGTAAGAAAGAAAGAGAGAGAGAGAGAGAAAAAGATAGAAATAAATATTAAAAAAAGAAAAAAGGGGTGACGCGAGGAAATCATAAATTAGCATTTATAATCGTGCAACGGCAAAGTGTTAAGAAAGAGCATTACGATCAGGGCCCAGCTAGAGAAAAGATCTTTCCGCAGTCTTATCTCGAGGAATCGATCTTTTGCTTCGAGTATATGCCTACTCGCCGTTAGGTCAAGTCATGCCAGAAACCTTAGTCATCCTTCGCCTTGACGTGTTCTACGAAATCTCTTTCTCTCTCTCTCTCTCTTTCTCTTTTTCTCTTTCTTTAATTTCTTTTTTTTTCTTTCTCTCTTTATATATATATTATTATTATTATATATT
>NW_014569582.1:922905-924283 GCF_001313835.1 Polistes canadensis
TATTAATAATAATAATAATAATAAATAATATTAATTATAATAAAATAAATAATGAAAAGAAAAAAATAATAATAATAAATGAAGAAATAGTCAATGTGGCAATTTGTCGAGCTAGTTAGTTAGTCGAGCACCTAAACAGGGGGTTGTTTGTATTATGGGATTATTTGTAATAATTTTAATGGGGAAACGCGAATAGTTTATCGAAAGAAACCACCAGACGACGATGACAACGAAAAATAAACTTGGAAGAAGAAGAAGAAGAAAAGGAAGAAAAGTATAAAGAATAGGGGGATGAAAAAAAAAAAAAAAAAAAGAAATCAATTATATTTTTTTTCTGTCAACGGGACGCCCGTCGTGCTTCTGTCTCGAGAAAAATTCGACGCCTGGTTATAAGAAAGAAACAAACAAACAAACAAAAAAAGAAAACAAAAATTATTGTAAAATATTAAAAGGAAAAAAGTTCTCGTCCGTTCCTTGAGTTTTCTTTTTTTTTCTTTCTTTTTGACAGAACCATGAACACACATACGCGACACACACACACATACAAAGAGAGAGACTCGTAGCATAAACACGCATATTTTTATTTGTTTTATTATTTCATCCGTACATAATGAATATTATAATATAATTATTTTTCGAGTACTTAAATATGATTTATGCAATGTTAAGTAATAAATATATCTAAATATTATATAGGAATATTGTTAAAAAATAATATTAATAATATTAATAATAATAAATAATAATAATAATAGTAATAATAATAATGATGATAATAATAACCAAAGGACGAGGACTGGAATCCCTTAAGAATTAAAAAATAAAAAAAAGGAAAAAAAAATAGGAAACATTTTTGATAATACATATTGTTAATGATTTTTTTTTTTTTTTCTCGAGACGCGCGCATACGCCCAAAAGACACACGAAAAACGCTTTGCTCGCTAATATTAAACTGATGAATAAAAATAAAAATAAGAATATGAAGAAGAAGAAGGAGAAGGAGAAGAAGAAGAAAAAAAAAAGAAATTAATGTGTATTATAATAATTATATCTTACGTAAACGCAAATGATCTTGATTGCCGTCTGGGTTGCATGAACGAACGACGTTAATAAAAGAGAGAGAAAATAAAACGTGAGTGTGTGTATGTTTGTGTATGTGTATATGTGTGTGTGAGAAGAGAGAGAGAGAAAACTACATATTTACATGCGTACGAGCATACATACACATGCAAATGCGAAAAAACACACATTCACATTATATACATAAAATTAGTTTAATGTATAAAGATGCGAAATGAAATTTTTGTATAAAAAACGTGTACATACTTAATATATATATATATATATACATATATATATACATATAAAAAGAAGAAGA
>NW_014569582.1:926133-927449 GCF_001313835.1 Polistes canadensis
CATATTATATATCGAAAAGATTTGTCATCGTCAATGAAAAATTAAAATAGGAATTTTAAATAAATACTTACATATACATGCATGAATATATATAAATTCAAGATGGCGGAGATCACAGATTAAAAATGATATTTCATTAGTGTTTCGAGAGGTTAATCATTGTTTCTTTTTTCTAATTGGGTAAGTATCATTGAAATTAAACATTTTAAATATCGATAAAGTCAAGAAATACTAAAGTAATCATCACACTGAAGGATTAGAATAATAATTATTAAATAAAACTTGCAAATTTTGCGTGAAACGTCTTACGCGTTTATAAATTCAAGATGGCGGACTCGAGCAGAATGGTTTCTCAATTAATATTTCGTGATACTAATTCTTTCTTCGTCAAGCTGGTAAGTATCGATAAAAAAAATAATAATAAAATTAATAATAATAATAATAATAAAAAGAAATAATAAATATAAGAATACAAAATGAAATAAAAACAAATGCATGGAGTAAATAAATTCAAAATGGAGGCACACTTTTTCAATAATACAATTCTATTCGTATCTCAAGATTCCTTATTAATCTTCCTTCTCATTCTTTACTTTTTTTTCTTCTTCCAAATCGGTAAGTAATCCTTAAAATGAAACTAATGACAATATCTCAACTGTAAGAAAAGAAAAGAAAAGAAACAATAAAACAACGAGTAAGTAGTGAATTGGATGTTAAAAGAGTCTAATGTAAGTTAAAAAAAAAGGTAAAAAGAAAAGTAAAATAAAACGATCGGAGGAGAAAGACGTTGTGGTGATGATGAAGGGGTGAGGTAAGAATGGGGCAAGGGGGGGGCGGCTGGGGTAAGGAAAGTAACTTGAAAGGATTAACTTTACGAGGGGTTGCACCGGGGTCGCGATCGCAGACAGAGAAATGCACATCCATCCATCCATCCATCCATCCATCCATCCATCCATCCCATTGCCATCACGTCGACCAGAAATCACTGTTGCAGTTCTGCGTCAAGGAAAATTCGCTCGCCAATTGTTTATATTGAAATACGCTCGTGCAGGAATGCTTCTTCTTTCTTTATTTCCTCTCGCGCGCGTATAAGAAAATAAAATAAAATAAAATAAGTCAGACGAACGGACAGACAGATAAATAAAAAGAGAAAGAAAGATAGAAAGTCGAGGTATTTGAAAATAAGAAAAAATAAAAACAAAATGGCGGAGTGGTGTCTTAAAACGTTGAAAGGTCTTTTCGTTTCCAAGATGGCGAATGGCTGATGGGAGGTGATGGTGGTGGTGTTGGTTCGAGATGAAGAATAAAAAGATGAA
>NW_014569582.1:928759-931804 GCF_001313835.1 Polistes canadensis
GAAGAAAAAGAAGAAGAAGAAAAAAAAAAAGGTTAAAAACAGGAAGAAGAAAAAAACGGTGGCTGGTATCAGCCTTAAAAAGGATCACCAGTAGTCGTCACCCGTGTGTTCGATGCTGGATGCTTAGAATTTCGATAAATCTCTAACGTTGGCACGTAAAGGGATCTGAGATCAGTGATCGGGGATGGGGATGGGGCGGTGGGGGAGAGGGGCAGGGGTGGAGGGAGAATTTTCGAGTGAGACTAACGGTGGTACAAAAAAATAAAAAAAAATAAAAAGAGAAGGAACAAGAGACAGATAGAATCGATAAAAGCTAAAAAAAAGATAAAAGATAAAAGATAAAGAAAGAGGAAAAAGGGCGGTTTTCTGTCCTTTCATTCGGGATCGTTGTCGTCGTACCACATCGGTTTTTTGGCTTCAATCCAAAATCGTCGTCCTTCTTTTCTCAGTGCCGTAAACAAAGCGCACTTAAGAGACCACGTTGACAGCAACTACGACGACAAACTACTACTACTACACTACTACTTACTTACTTACTTACTCTCTGCGTGCTTCTCATTCAAAGATACTTTTAGGATATCTATAGATATGTGTCTGTGCGTGTGTGTGTGTGTATTATACATGGGAGATAGATAGATATAAAGATAGATAATGTTAGACGGAATGAGTTTTAAACGATAGTAAGTGCATACCCGAGGTTCAATCGATATTAATCTTTTCTTTACAACATGCAATACACATACATACATATATAAATATATTTTGTTTGGAAATGTTTGGAATATTTTGTGTGCAACAATTACACTTGTTTGAATATAATAATTTATAGAAATATCTTTTCGATCTATTACTTTATTTTTTATCTATTATTATCTTATATTATCTATTACTTTTAGATTACTAATCAAAATGTGTATCGTTGCTTTAAATGAAAATAATATTAATGATGATGATGATGATGATGATGATGATGATATACGTAAACATTTTTGTTATTATTATTATTTCAATGAATTGTTCAAAAGTATTATAACTATCTTATTATTTCTTTCATTCATTTTTTTAATCAATAAGTTTTATCACATCGAGATCAATCATTTCAATTGAAATTAATTATCAATTTATCGCTCACAAAACGAGATATACGCGTAAACATTTCCGTTTATTTCGATTAATATTTTTCAATGAATTTACTAAAAATATATCTGTTTCGTTCTTGATCTACATTTGTGTGTGTGTTTTTTTTTTTTTATAAATATCAATCAAATCTATCGTTACAATCGAAATTAATCTTAATTAAATATTTCGTATAAAATCATAATCGAATTTCATTTTTTCTTTCTTTATCATTTGAATAGTTTTATTTTAACGAGAATAAAATGAATCAATCGTTAAAGTTATAATATACGTATTAAATCTGCCTCTTTGTTCTTCCTCATCCTCTTCTTCTTCTTTTTCTTCCTATAGAAATGAATTTCTAGGTATCGTGATCGAGATTTGGAGCAAGTCCAGTTTGGTAGAACGAAGTATTACACTTGGATGTCTCTTCGTTTCTCTATATATTCCATTTTATCGTATCCCCCTTTCCCAAAGAACAAGAAGAAGAAGAAGAAGAAGAAAAAGAAGAAGAAGATACGGTCACCCCCAGTTTGGTACCGATAACCTCGCCGTCTGACCTTATTATATCTCGGTCCTTTGCACACAAGACTACTACTCTCTACTCTCTCCTTCTCTCTTTCTCATCGTTTATACCGATAATAATTTTCAACTTTAACGTTCACGTTCTCCATCTCTCTCTTCCTTTATTTCTCCGTGTATTGGTCGTTCAACACACCGAAAGATTAAAAAGAAAAACGAAGAGAGTAACTGTGGAGAGATTGGTTGAGGGGGTTGAGGGGGGGATGATATACATGAGGCATAAGTACATACTTTATTTTACTTTACTTTACTTTGCTTTACTTTGCTTTACTTTGCTTTAACTCTTCTCATTTTATTTTTTTTTAAATTTATTTGAATTTATATCTTTGATAGTAAGAGAGAGAGAGAGAGAGAGAGAGAGAGAGGGAGGGAGGGAGATAAGGAAGTTTCCTAGAATCTAGTATATAGTGTTATTATACTTAAATGGTTACTCCCAGATCGAGGCCACGAGTCAATGAATTTCCCCATTAGATGAATGAATTACCCCTTCCTTTAGTTTCTTTTGACCATTCTTGCTTTTCCGATCGGTCCATCTTTATAGGAAAATATAGTTCGTTGATATTATGTGTTGGTATATATGATAGATATACTATCGTATTTACTTATACTATTTTTTTGTTTGTTTTATACGTACAGTAATAGAAATATATTGAAAATAATTATATATATATATATGTTTGCAATTGAAATCGTTTATATTTAATTTGATATTATTTTTTTGTTCTATAACGAAAAAATTTGTCAAACGTAAATATAATTATATTTTAATTTATTATTATAGATCTTTATATGCGATAGAGTTCATTTAATAATATACTTTAATTTTTAAATACATATGAATTTGTTGCAACAACATATTATGGGGAAATACTCTCTGAATTCTAATATATTATAATTTATAAATTTATATTTGTTATTATTAAATTTTGAGACCGAGATTATTCTATACCAAATATATTCCCATATTTATAATTTAAATCATTAATTTAAATTAATTATTCTTATATTCTCTTTTGTCTTTGAGATATAAATTTCGAAAAAAAAATATTTAATACGAATTTGTGATATCACATACACGAATAATAATATATAAAATATCATGAGATTTCTTATAATAAGCGAAAATAAATTTCTGGCATTCCGTTACATGAACCGTTTTACCGAGCTTACAACATCGATTAAAATTTTTCGATAAGAGACTAATATAACAGGATGTAAACAAATCAAGAAGCTCTTTTATATATTATATTGGAAAAAAAAACAAGAAAAAAAAATAAAGATAAGGGAAAAAAGAAAATAAATAAAATGTCGATTTACGGGAACGTTTTTATCGGTTGCTTGGTTGAA
>NW_014569582.1:933554-936952 GCF_001313835.1 Polistes canadensis
ACTAATAAATATTTGACGTATATATATATATATATACGTCAAATATTTATTAGTATTAACCATTTACATGTACATATATAAATATATATATATATGTTTCATATGTGGGGTTTTACACGTGACGAATTTCTAATATTTTCTGCTTAATATAATCGAGATGAATCAATAAAAATCAGAACATTAAGTATAATTATATATTTAATTATTATTGAAGAGACATTTTTGTATTAATTTTCTACAAACAAAAAAGTATACGAAACAAAAATTGACTAGTCTCTATATATATTTGTTATTATTGTTGTTTTGTATTTTTTTTTTAATCTTATGTTAACTGATTAGTTTTTTTTTTTCTTTTATAAATGCAAAATAATGCACCGAAGAGGAATTACTTTAAATATGCAGGACTCGTTCGTGCGTATCGTCGAATGCGATGAAAAATGATATCCCGATTGGAAAATAGCCAAAATGGCAATAAGCTTTTAAAAGTAAGAAAATCGCTCGCTCGCGTATCTGGAAAGTGGTGAACGATTTATCACCGGAATCAATCCAATCACATCTTCGGAAAGTCAAGCGCTATTATGCAGGATGTCACGGCTTGTATAATTTCACGATTTATACGTGTCGTGCGTGAGTCGTTCTAAGATTTCGTAAAATGTACGAATACGGTTAAACTTTCTCTTCAAGTTTCTCTTATATCTTCTTCAGAGAGAAATAAGAATAAAATAAAAATATATAAAATAAAAAAAAAGAAATGTATTTTCGATACACCTTTTATACCGCAATCCCAAATTCTTTACTAATTCTCTTAGTTTTTTTTCTTTTTAAACACTGAAACAAATAAAATTATACAAAATTTATAATTTCTACGTATTTTTATACAAATTATATAATCGTCTAATAATATTTTATCATTTTTATAGATATATAAAACGAACGATAATAAAAGTACATATTATTTTCATTTTAAATTTTCATACACCTAACGCCATCTGTTGAGTAATTTTGTAATGTGAAGTAGCGCCAAAGGTGTCGATAAAAAAGGAATCAACTAAAGATACAATACTTTTTCAAGGTATAATTTAAGAAAATTCAAAAAAATGTATAGACATTCTAAAAAGTCTAATTTATTAACTTCCATAATTTTATATTCGATATCTCTAAAAATGAATTTTATATAAATTAACATGCACACATATATTTAAGTTATCATACACAATACATTTATATTGATAAAGTACTTATACTTATCGATAGATGGTGCTCAAAGTTCGATTAATCGATCCAAATTCAAACAATTTAAAATAAAATAATTAATTGAGCATTAAAATTAAATTAATAAATTTACTTATTATTTGTCTCTAATTTTGTTAATTAAAAATCATTTCTTAATTTCGCACGTATCGATAAAGAATATTTAAAAATAATAACGCATTAAAATTAACAACGATATTAAAACAATAATGGTATATAATGATACCATTAAAAAGAGACAATAAAAAAAAATGTTTAACATTTATTTACACGTTGATATGAGATACGACGGAAGATTGATTAGAAAGAATATATCGGATTAGTTTGAAATCAATTAATCCGATAAATCAGATATTAGGAAGATAAGAATTAAATAGATATATCTATATGATATACTGTATTCGTATAATAGGATTTCTTTTCTTTGCTTATACAACACTTGGATAAGATATATCGAGATAAAACAATGATTTGAATACAAGTATACTTACAATACACGCCATGTTATTTTTGTTCTTTTTTATATATCAATTTACGAAAGCGAGTGCAAACAATTTCTTTCTTTTATTTTATATTTCTTTCATTTATTCTAAATCTAAACAGTCTAAACAGTGTTCGTTGAACTTGACACACAACTACCCTCATTTATTATTTTTTTATATTGTCTAAAACAAGATGTTTTCGTAATATTCGGAACCTACTTCAGCAGTGGACAAACAAAGGGAACAAAAATGTAAAAAGGTTCATACAAACCATGTATCGTATGAATTATTTTCATCATTTTTGTGTCTCCTCTGTTGTTCACTTATAAAGTATGTATTATCCTACATATTATGGAAAACCCTGTATACAAAATCTAAACTTGCATTTACAGTAAAATCTCAACAACAACAAAATTATAATAAAAAGTATATCTAAGAATACACCGTCTTACAAAGTACTAGAAAAATTGGTTTTACATTTAATATGCAAATACGATTTCATTTATCACACTCGTATTTTCTTGTGAAAGAATAAAAGAAAGAAAAAACAAAATGAAATAAAAAAAACAACTCGATCATATTTATTGCACCTATCTCTATGAAAAAGAAAAAACGAATCTTTGGCTAATATTAAAAACAAAATAAATTTCGATTTATATATTAAATCGATCTATTCACGAATTTATATACGATACAATAATATGTACATCGTTGAACGTGTGTGTTTTCTGTGTTCCTGTTTTTTTTTTTAATTTTTTTTTTTTTAGAATGATGATCATCCTAAGCACAATTCTATGAGATACGATTCATTGCATACCCAAAATAAAAAATAAAAAATAAAAAATACTAATATTATATCATACACGTAGAGACGTATACTCTTTTAAATTACTTTAATAATTATTTTCTATATCTCAATAAATATTACGGGCAGATTTATTTTATTACAGCAACATCGAATATATTATATATTATTTGTTTGTTTGTTTTGTTGTTGTTGTTTCCTTTTCTTTTTTCTCATTGCAATAAATTTTAAACGCGCAGTCACAAACATTTAAAAAAAACAACTGCACCATTACCGCACATTATTTAAAAACACATTTATACAAAGTTTAATAAATAAAGGACGAGAATATATCTAAATATAATTTTTTCTGGACACGTGTTCTCTTTTTTCACACATTTCTTTGTAACATTGTTTTTTTTTTTATTTATTTATTTTTCTTCATATATAATTTTTTTTTGTTTTTAATGTTTCCTAAAGAACAAAATAAAATTATTTTCAAAACAATATCGCGATTTTATCTTTCTAAAAATGTTTAATTAAATGTAACCTTGCATATTTAAAATATCTTTCTCGTTATCTTATACACAGTATATAGTAATAATAGTAGTAGTACGAATGAAATGCAACTACAAAAAAAAAAGAAAAAAGAAATATAATACTCGATCTATCAGGTATAATTTATTTTCGTCCCTTTTAAAAATAAATTCTCACTGATAAAACGTGCAGGTAATTTTTTACAACTTGGAAAGCACATTTTCTTTTTATTATTTCTTCTTTTTACTGATTTGAATGGCAGTGAAAAAACGTATATAATATATACCATATGTGTACACATATATATACTAAATATATATATGTAAATAATATAATATCTATAT
>NW_014569582.1:937042-940170 GCF_001313835.1 Polistes canadensis
ACTACATGCACATAATTTATTTATATATTTATATTTAAATATATTACTTTCTTTTGAAATTTATATATGTATATATATATATATAAATAAAAGTAAAATTTGGTGTATAAATTTTTAAGATTGATCATCACACCAGATAAATGTTCGTTTGTCGAAATAAAATTTTTATTAAACACGGTTTTCTGTAACATCGAGGACGAATTATATATAACATAAATAATAATAATAATTATTATCATCACCATCATCATCATCATCATCATCATGATTATTATTAATAATTAATATTATTAATAATATTTCTTGTTTTTACTCCTTTTCTTTTTCTTTTTTTTTCTTTTTTGAATTATTAATATTATTATTGATCAGTATTACTCTCGGTTCTCGTATTTTATTTTTCTTATTCATTTCGCTCAAAACAACGGATGAGTCTTTCATTTCTATTATAAGTAACACTGGAAGATAGTAGTCAGGGGCAAGGTGTTTCATTCTTTTTACGGTAGAGTGGGGGTAATGAAGGGTGCGAACGATGGAGAGGTGGGGAGAGTTGAGAGCGCGGCGTAGATGGCGTTGGTGTCATTAATGGCGGCGGCGTCGGCGGTGGTGGTGGAGTGGTGATGGCGGCGTCGGCGACTGTGACAGCGGTCTTCTTCCTCTTTATAATGCTTCAATTCTTTTTTTTTTCTAACACGTTCTTTTCGTTTTCTACTTTTTTTTTTTTTACTATTTAATAAATTCATTCATTCGCACATATACATATATATGTGTTATCATATCCTCTTCATATATTTATCATACACGTATCCCCATTACACACACATACATCCATACATACATACCTACATGTCACGCACGCATGTATGCATACATGAATGATGCATGCATATAAACACACACGCACACATACGGACACTTATTTACTTTCTCTTTTTTTTTTTTTTTTTTACTTACACACACGCACGCCGTCTTTCACACGTGGGGGTTTATAACACACACACGCGTAATGTCCGAACTCCGAGTGGATGCCCTATTACGGGACAATTTCTCACAGACGGACAATACTAATTCTTATTCTTCTTCTCCTTCTTTTTCTTTATCTTTTTTCTTCTTTACACGCGATTTTATAATTTACGCGTGTAATTTTTAAACTTTCTTACAATTTTTTCTATACCCTTTCATTATTCTTTCCATTATTCTTTCCATTATCCTTTCTTTCTATTATTTTCACGTTCATACTAAGCTAGACAACGAAAAAAATGATTTTGGTATACGGATAATACCTTACTTAACATTTAATCTAAATTTGTAATAGTAATAGAGTAGTAATAGTAGTAGGTAGTAGTAGTAGTAGTAGTAGTAGTAGTAGTAATAGTAGAAGTAGTAGTAATAATAATATTAATAATAGCTATGAAGCATTGTGAGTAGTATGTACATCACACGCGCACAGAAGAAAATTAAATTAAATCTATTAATTGATAATACATTTTGTATAATTGATAATAATAATATTCGGTGTATGATCTTTCAGCTGGTTTTTGTTATTTTTTTTTAATCCATCGTTTTAATACCCAAAAAAAAAAAAAAACAAAAAAAGAAACAAAAGAATTGGTTTAATCGGATCTTTGTCATAATTTTTTTTTTCTTTCTTTTCTGGATTTTTTTTTCCTTTTTTTTTGTTGATAAATATATGTATACACGTATGGTATATATTATTTTGTATATATACGGAATGGGAGGGGGTTTCAGGAGGGTAAGGAAGGTAACTGACGTATCTCTCTTTTTGATGTTGTTTTTTTGGTGTTTTTTTTTTTTATGTATGCCTGAGTTCTTCAACACGAAATGCCAATTCGCTCTCTTTATCTCTCATTTTCTTCTTATTGTTGTTGTTGTTGTTCCCCCACCACCGCTCCCTTCATCCCTCGAGCGCTTTTTTATTTTTAATTTTCATTTTTTTACGAGATCTAAAGTTTATCTTTCTTTTTTTTATTCCATTCTTGTTCTCTCTCCAATTAAACTCTGTTCATCAATTAGCACAGTGTGTTCCTTTCCATTTTCACTTTAAATGATTCCTTTTTCGTTCAAACGTTGTGGTTTATTCACTTTCCTTTATTAAAAATGTGCCCATTTTAATTGATACTAAAACGAACCCCATCATCTTTATCATTATTATTATTATCATCATTCGTATCTCACATGTGTAGAAAATACTGCACATTATCAATGTACAAGAACGGTTTCATATGATATTATTTGGTAATACAGACAGAAATGAGATGTCAGGGGTTCTTATTGTTGTTGTTGTTGTTGTTGTTGTTGTTGTTGGTGGTGGTGGTGGTGGTGGTGGTGGTGGTGGTGTTGTTGGTCGATGGTTTTTTTGAGAGGTTGGTTAAGGGGAGTGGTGGTAACCAATTGAAAGGCCGTACACACACCTAATATTTGACGACGGATTAATCGTCAGCTCCCATGACGATTAATCCGAACGAAGAAATTAGTTTGGATTTGTTTATTATAATGATGCATATTGTTTTCCTCTCGCGAAAATCGGCACCAAAGCCAGCGAAGCTTTTCATTTAATTTCACAATAGCGTTTATGCGAATTTTTCCAAATCTTTTTAACGATAACTTTTTTTTTTGATCAATATTCAAAGATTAGTAAGAGGATGTATTTTATATATATATATTTTTTTTTTTTACAATTCATTACCACTTGCATTATTATTCTTATATGGTGTTTTGTTGCTGATATTGTTTTATAAATATTATTATTGAAAAATATAATAAAACACAACGAAACAAGATAAAACAAAGGAGAAAAAAAATATACAAAAAAAAAAAAATTAAAAAAAAAAAACAAAAAGGATTTAAAAACGACCACGCGTTTGACAAACGTTACAAGCGCCCGCTCACCTTGCACTGAACGCGAACGAACTTATTATGGAATGTACAAATTGTTTTTTATCCGTCATTTATATCTCGTAATACGATTTCTTTAGATGAGCGAAATTTTTTCATTAGTTTCCCTTTTTTATTTTCTTTTTTTTTTTTTTTTTTTTTCAAACCGTCACCTTTCTTTCTCTAACTCTAACTCTTTCTCTCTCTCTCTCTCTTTCTCCCTCTCTCTTTTTCTC
>NW_014569582.1:940186-963838 GCF_001313835.1 Polistes canadensis
ATTTACATGTACATATATAAATATATATATATATATATACATCAAAGAAAAAGAAGAAGAAGAAGAAGAAGAAGAAGATGATGATGAATAAAGTAGTGTAAGAGATCTTTTATCATCGAGCTGTGATTGGTGGTGACCTATAACCTCTTCCAAGGAATTGGCTCCGCCTCTCGTTTACGCATCATCGACATAGAAGCATTAAAAAGAGAATAAAAGAAAAGTTCTTTTCTGTTCTCTCGATGGTGGTGGTGATCGTGGTGGTGGTGATCGTATTCTTTACTGACACACAAGAGTGTGATAAATATAATACTTAAATACTTAAATCTCGCGCAGTATTATTTGTCCCGTATTGAAAATAAACATGGCGTCCATATTTCCTTTACGACACGAATATAGCTGCAGACGACGAACGGGGACACTCGTTCAATTGTTAAAATGATTTATCTAACGTTTCAGATCTAAAATATACTTTCAAAGTTATTTGAAATATATCGTGATATATAATAAATATATTTCATAATTGTTATATATTATTTATAGAATCAGATATGTTCGAATATGTTTTAAAGAATAATATTCTATTGAACACCATCATCACCACCAATAATATGCTTGACATTAGCATGAATTAATGAATTAATGAGTTTTTACATCGGTATGTATGTATAGACGAAGATGCGTATAATTTGTGCGTGGGTTTAAAAAGGAGCAATTGAAACATAACTAACGCATATTACTCCATCAAGGAACGGAAGGCACGGGTCTTAGCTTTTCCGGTTTATTCTCTTTGATCCTTACGAATCGGACTATACTTATCGGTTATTGTGTCATTAAAACCACCATTCAATTAATCTTATTTAATATTTTAAAACTTATTCATTTATATTTTTTATTTATTATTATAATTACCACAATATAATTAGATTGAATATAAATGTGTATAATCATATATTTTTATTATGTTCATCGTATATATCGGAAATTATATTCAATTATAATTATATTAATTCCACTCGAATATTTAATATCACGAAAAGTCGTCTTAATAATATTTCAATACGTTTCAAAGAATCAATTAATATAACGTGTGTGTGTTATAATCTCTATGAAAAAGAAACAAAAAGATATTTCATTAAAATATTCGCGCTGAAAAATACTCAAACGATGATAAAAAGAAATCATCGATATTTTAGAAATGTTCGTATCAAATTTCGTATCATCGTAATACACGAGTATTATTTTGATGATTCATTCATTACATTTATTTTTTTCTTTTGTATAGATATACTTTTAATAATCGAAAATAAGAAGAAGATGAAGAAGAGAAAAAAAAAGAATTGCGCGATATTTTATTAATCGTAATCAAAAGAAACCGAAAACTTTCCATGCCACGGTTTTTAATTAAAATTCGATAACGGGGGGGTTTTTATATCGCGAGTTTCTTTGCTTAAAAAAAAAAGAAAACAATTGTACAGAAATTTTATTAATTATTTTTTCTTTTTCTTATTCTTTACGTTATTAATTATAGAATTTGTTTTTTTTTATTGGTTTTATTCGATTAAGAATCGTAAATGCACCACCCCACGTCAGGCACGCCACGCATTTGATTTTTGTTGTTGTTCTTTCTGATTTAACGCGTACGGTCAATTATTATATTATATTCTATACTGTTTTTAGGAATCTGTTATCATATTCGAAAGAGATTAGATTCGATAGTTTTAAAAAGCAGGCGCCTGTTTACTTGATGTTACGTGATGCAATACTGGGTCATACGATGTCCGTCGCTTCGAGAATGTGCTGCGCATGCATGCATTCAACCAAGCAACCGATAAAAACGTTCCCGTAAATCGACATTTTATTTATTTTCTTTTTTCCCTTATCTTTATTTTTTTTTCTTGTTTTTTTTTTTTTTTTTTTTTCAAACCGTCACCTTTCTTTCTCTAACTCTAACTCTTTCTCTCTCTCTCTCTCTTTCTCCCTCTCTCTTTTTCTCTCTCTCTCTATCTATCTTTTTCTGCTGGCACGTAGATATAATAAAGTTGGTCGTATATTTGTTTTTTTTAAATAATTATTCCGTGACCATTTGCGAATGCGACGAAATTTTTTTTACACCGCAAGATATTCTCACAAATGTAAACCGAAATAATTTTCCTATCTCATTTTTAGTAAGTCGCTCGTTGGGATTTAACTGCTGGCCTTTGCAGTAAATCCTACCCATCACGTGCATACATTTACATAAACATTGTTAACACTTTCTGCAGAATTAAATCAGAGATAAGTGCAAAATGTCGTTTCCGTTTTTTACGTCCAGCAGCCTTTCAATTGACTTAATACTATCATATTATCTGTAGTTTTCTTATTATTTTTTTTGTTTTTTGTTTATTTTCTTTTTCCATATTTTCCACTTTTATTTTTTTTTTTTTCTTTCATTTACTTTAATACATTCACGCTTTTCTCTTCTTTATCTTCCCCTTTCGTTGACTCTATTTTTTTTTCAATACACATCATTCTTTGTCCCTCATTGCATCCATCCTCTTTCCCTCTCTTGGTTGTACGAATTCTGTTTGTAACTTTTTTCTTTTTTTTTTTTAAATTTCTTTGTTCTTTTACAGAACCATTATTACTGTACAACGACCAACCATGTGTGTATTACGCTGTTTAATTACATGCATAATATATTCAAACATTTGTTGCTGCTGGCCTTTTCCTTATTCTTATTCTTCTTCTTTTTCTTCTTCTTCAACCGTAAACAATGTATCTCTTTTTCTTCATTTCTTCGTACACCTTCATCGCATGCTGTATGTATACTGCCACTTCAATTATGTTTAATATTATATAATTGTGCTAAGTATTCTTTTATGAATAACATTCTCATCTTTATACATTCAGTAGAGCCGATTACTTTAATTGATAATTCAATGTCAAACTACGCTAAGAAATGATTACTATACAGTGAAAGAGAAATGTGTGTTTTTTTTCGTCGTGGGACATGGGGTAGTTCTTGGTTTTTTTTTTTTCTTCTTCTTCTTCTTTTTTCTTCTTCTTCTTTTCTTCTATGTTAATTCCCTGTCGCCTGTGTATATGTGTGAATTTGTCACCTTTGTATATACTTATATATATATTTGTTTTCTTATTCCCTTTTTTCATATTAATATTTTTTTTTATATTTCGACTTCCTTTCGTCAGACCGAAATAATAATAATAATGATAATAATAATAATTTCCATACTTCCAAATAATGTCATTTCGTATCTCTCGACTTGTCGCAGCCATTACTTGTATCGCAATACTTCCGCTAAGATACAACACATCTCTCACATTTTGAATGATTTGTGTAGACGTTATTTTTAAATGCACGAGTTCTAACATTATGGTAGTTTGAATATAACATTACAGAAGTATGCGCAAGTGATAAGGCGATACGGATCATGAACGGAGATTAATATGTGTGTATATGTAACCGTGTGTATGTATGTATGTATGTATGTATGTATGTATGTATATTTGTATATATGATTAAGTAAAATGTCGAAACAAAGTTGCAATATTTTAATAGTTTTAGGGGAGCGTTGTTGGTTTGCAGGCGACAAGTCTTGCATTCTTGCCTCTCTACGTGCTGTTTATTTTGTGTACAAATAGATGGCAACGATGAGACCATAGAGACCCAATACTTCTGCGAAGATGAGAATTAAGATCATACCGACAAAGAGACGAGGCTGTTGTGCAGTGCCTCTTACACCCGCGTCTCCCACAATACCAATGGCAAATCCTGCAGCTAAACCAGAAAAACCTACGGCTAAACCAGCACCCAGGTGGACAAAACCGCTATAGCAAAAGGAAAGAAAAGAAATTTCGTTAATCGTTAATACATGCGTTGAATAATCAGGTTAAAATATCGATTCGTAGTTATACAATCGTTAATAAACCCTTTTTGTTTACTTGCTGTATTAAACTGTTTGGAAAGTTTTAATATAGCTTTGCGTAAAGTATAAACAATGTAAACATTTTATCATATTTATGCTAAATATAAGAATAAGAACTGTTATCTTGAATATAAGCCTAATCTTAAATACATTAATAGTTAGTTTTAAACTAGTAATAAGATAGTAATAAAGTAATAATAAAAAATAAAGATATCTACATCTAATAATGCTAAATATGTAAGTTGTATCTTTAAAAATCACAACCTAATATTAAAATGGTGTTAAAGCGTACAGCATAAATATATATATAAGTTTTATCAACAATAATAAAGAATCTAGTACTTACTTATAGAGACGGTATTTTGGTGGTTCGTCTAGATTACCGGCAATAAGAACTGCAACTACCAGCCCGTAAATGGCAATAATACCAGCCATGACAACAGGAATGATCGATTTCATAATAAGTTCTGGCCTCATAACAGACATCGCTGCGATGCCAGTACCTGATTTAGCTGTACCATAAGCTGCTCCCAGAGCTACAAATTAGTTAAAAAATGTAGTCCTATTTTGTCATCATAACCTCACACATTTATATTCAACATAATCAGAATTTCCTTAATATAAAGAAACCAAAAAAAAACACAATTAAACATTTTCAATAAGATTTTCATAACACCACAATTATATGATTTCATTTAAAAATAATAAATGTTATTAATTAGATCAAAAGAGTAACTGCATAATCGTGACATAGTCGTAGAAGTCGAATTTTTACGATTGTAAATATCGATATATCGATTATCATTATTATATCCTAAAATCGAACAATCGTTTTTAAAAACGAATTACAAAAGTGGCATAGCATGATTGGTAAATGTGTTGATTAAAAAAGAATTATATAAAAATATACAAGAAAGGAATATTAGGTAAAAAGAAATATGTGTATATATATATAAAAAAACAAAAAGAATGCAAGAAGGTTGATCGATGACGAGCATGTTACGCCCAGAGAGACTGGAAACCCGGAGTCACATGAGTCTCACGTTGGCAGTCACATGATAATCATGTAAGTCCCCGTCCCGTGAGTAGGGGGGCGTGGCACGATTGGTCCCCCCCATTTTTTGATATGGAATACATTAAGAAACAAAAAATAAAAAGAATATATTAATTTATCCTTTATAGAAGTAAATTGCATGTGAAATATAAAAGTACTATCCATTTATAAAATGAGATTTGTTCCTCTTCTTTTAAAATAAAAAATAATAATAATAATAATGAATAGATGGAAAAGAAAATCACTAGATAGGAATTTTAATTTAAAAAGTAATAGGCTAGTAATATTAATTAGGGATTAGTCTAGTTATTTAAGAACACTGTGGTCCAATTGTATAAAGAAGAAGAAGAAGACGACGAAGATCATTATTATTCGTATATATATGTATATATCCATCCCGGTGTCTCCCTCATTCGTGCCTCGTGTTCGATATCCTTTTCCTCGTGTGCTGCCGTCGTTGTTCCATTGAAGATAGGACTTCGGCGCACACGAGAAAACGGATCCGTATTGATTTCCTCGATAGGAAGCCGAAAGGTTCTCGTGGCTCACTTCTCAGAAAGCAAAACTCGATTGCCTTCTATTATCCTTCCTTCCTTCCTTCCTTCTTTTTCTCTTTCTTTCTCTCTCTCTCTTTAAACTAGACATTTATTTTTCAAACATTGGCAGAACATTTCAAAAGATATCATAAAGTTTCTCGTGTTACTAAAGAGCATGTTACAATTCAACGATAAGGATGATAATGCGTTGATAAAATATGATACATAACGATGTATATCTACTAAAATCAATTACTAAACAAAAAGGCAACTACAACTGTCGCGACAGGAAAACAAAAAGTAATGCTTCTTCTTCTTATCGAGGTCAACGAAATTACGAAATAAGAATTTAAAGTCTAACTGTAGTAACTGAAGGAAGGAGGAAGAAGGGGGAAGGAGGTAGGGAACGTTCTGTTCTTTTTAATGATACATACGTAAAAGACGGAGAGGAGACAGAGAATGAGAAGGATAGAGATAGACGTATGGTTGGATAGAAGAGGAATCTGTTTTAATGAAGAAGAGAGTTTCTTGGATCATGTTTTCAGAAGATTACGAAATTGACGATCTACATGCGCAGGAAAATGGCGCTTCAAATATCGAATCCGTATCCTTGGCATCTTCAGCTAACCGAGATTAGAACTTCTCTGCCGTTGCTATGCGCATCGAATAAGAGAGAGAGAGAGAAAAAGAGAGAGACAGATAGAGAAAATAAGAGAGATAGATAGAGCTAAAGACACGTCGTATTTTTCCATTTCCTATCGTTAAAAGGACGACGAGCAACGAGTCTTATATGCGTCTTCTTCGTTGTTGCATTCGAAGGGATTGAAAGATACACGAGAGAGACTGAGACAGAAGATGTATATATATATATTGAACGATAGAAAGAGAGGGAGAGAGAGAATCTAAATTACAAGTATCGTTTCGATCGTACGTCGTTCGATTAAGCGTTTTCTCCGTCAGCCCATCCATTCGTTCGTCTGTCCGTCCATCCGTCCGTCATTTTATTTTCTTCACGTCCTTCGTTTTTAATTAATCCGCATTCGATTATCAAAGGAAAAAATGTGACAGGTTTTAGAAAAAAAAAAACCCTATGACATAAGAACCTTGTCATCGATTGGACGAAATATGGGATCGATTTTTCCAAATCTTGCGCGCTTCGGGTAGATAAAATGGCGCGTTAGACGTTTCCCCAGATTCCCCGGGCACATATACAGATACACGTATATTTATATAGGATGATTATACGTGATTGTGTGTTTTATCGTTCATTTATTAAATAATATTTTATCGTGCACGTCATCGTAATGATGAGTCATTTCAGGTTCGAAGGATTTGGTTTTTATTCAGATAGGAATATCGAAATATTTTAGTATCGATTAATGGTTGACAGTAAAATATATCATGGTTATGTATGTATGTATATATCTATGTGTGTGTGTGTGCGTACGTGGGTGAGAAAGAGAGAGAAACTTACCGGAAAATATAATGGCAGAGGCAGCGCCCATTACACCGAAAAAGGGCCCGTAAATGGGTGCGTCCTCTGTAAACGTACTCATCTTGTGTAATGTGTGTGTAGAATAATCTTCTATCTGTAATTAATTGAGTACGTCTCTATGGACTCCTCGCTCAATAAATGATCGCGAGTATTTACACAAGTTGTCGGTTGAATAATCCGCGGACCGTCGAACGAAGAGCGATCTTCACGCACTCACTTCGCTAGACTAGTGCCACTGTCAAATATGGCCTACCGTATAGTGGCGCGGGTCATGTGACGAGTGACGACCGATAGAGGAAGCTGTTCACTTACCGAATAATGTATTCGCGATTCTCATTGGTCATCCAATAAGAGCTACCGTACAATCAACCAATCATCGATCCTGTCTCTTCTCATCGACATGACGTCAAATACTTTACACAAACGCCATCTACTCTAATGATATTTTATTCTATGCACATGCGCACACATTTTGGAAGCGCGTGACGCGCGCGCTTCCGATTCCTGATCTACGCCTATGCAATATTTGGGAATTCTACCTGGAGACGCTTAAAGAGAACTAATTTACTTATACGTATATATTTATGCATACATATATACATATATATAGATATATGTCCATGTATTCTTGCCTTGACACAATTTCATGTTTCTAAATTTTCATTCGCTTTATACTGTCATCAATTGATTTTATTTAAATTATGATAGAATTTTTGCAATATCTTATTCTAATCATTCATGTATTAGAAGATATATATATATATATAATAAATTAATGAATAGCTTATTCATATTATTTTGTTCTTATCTTGTATCAAATTATTATCTACCTTTTCCAATTTAAATAAAGTAATTATCTCGCAATCGTCTTATCAGATCAATGAACGTGTAAACGTTTATCGCAACTGCGTATCGAATCACACATATGGGTGAATGTAGGACATGTTTCTTTCTATGCTTCTTATTTAACATCTGATGTTATTTAATTAACTAATAAGATACAATTATGAGTTGATAATTGTATCATAATTTTATTTTATTTTAATTTGATATTTAAATGTTATTATATTTTATTGTAAAATTAATTTCAATAATAAATATGTGGATAAATGAGAACGATAAGTTTTGTTCATTGTATTGTTTTTTTTATTAATATTATTAATATTATTTATCTATAAAAAATTGTTTAATAAATTGTATAGTTTACACAGAATAGAAATTTATTCTTTAAAATATAATTTCTGTATTCAAGCCGACGCCTTAGTTTCGAACACGTGATTTGTAATTTGTAGCGGAAGTTGTAGAGGTCGCACGTTTCACTGTACTACCAATTTTAACAATAAAGTAAACGTGCTCTGCTATTTTTTGTTATATTTTGAATAACCTAGGAACACAATGAAATTCTCTTATAAGGTTTGATTTTATTTTAAATTTTAATATTTATGTATTATTTAATTATTATTTAATATTTATATTGATAGAAAATTCATTTTATATGTTAATAGTTTTTTCTAACCTCTTTTCAGTTGTTTAGTTTATTATATACATACAGATAAATACTAATAAACGCAAATAAAAATTAATTAATAAATAAATATAATAATGAAAAATAGAAAATATTATATAAATTCATGTTAATTGTGTGTTTGTATTTTATTTTTATAAGAACTTTTTCTAACCTATTTTTATTAGTTGTTGAATTTATTATATGTACTTGGATATCAATATATTGGTATTATTAATAATTAAATAATTTGTTTAAATAATAGAAAAATAGTATTTACATTAATATAAATTGTACTTTATGTTTTAAAGTTCAGTAATTTACTTGGTACGGTGTACCGTAAAGGAAATGTAATATTCTCTTTGGATGGATCGTCTGTTATTAGTCCAGTGGGAAATAGAATCACTATTTTTGATTTAAAAAAGTAAGTATTTAATATATTAATAGTAATAATTATAATATACTCATAATAATAATTACACGCTTATAAAAATGATTTAGGAAACTAATAAATATTAAAATCGTATTATTTCAGCAACAAATCAACGACTCTTCCAATAGAAAGTAATTATAATTATAGCACTTTAGACATTTCTCCAAACGGTCGTTTGTTAATCGCAATTAATGAAGGTAAAGCATTTACAAATAAATTTACTTTTCGTATTATAAACCACTTACATTATAACAACATATGATTACAACAATGAAATTAATAAATTACACACACACACAAGATGAAGTTGTAGTTAATTAAAAAATTATACTTACAGAGGGAGATGCTCATATAATCAGTATGGCCAGTAAAACGGTGATAAATAAATATAGATTTAAATTTCATGTCAAATGCGTTAAATTTTCACCTGACGGGGAACACTTAGCTGTTTGTAAACAGAATAAGGGTAATCACGTATAAAAGAAACATAATATTCTTATCCCTTATTTGTATTATAAAAATTGAATGATTTATGTATTTGTATCTATAATCTTTTTAGTTTTTATTTTTGATGTACCAAGTCTGCAATCAAGAGAATACAATTCATTTATAATGGAACGAGTATTTCATACAGCTGTCGATGAAACTTCGTGTTTAGATTGGTCTTTCGATTCCAACCTATTGGCTGTTGGTTCCAAAGATTGTTGTATTCAATTGTACAGTTTAAACAAATGGGTTAATTTTAAACCAATTATGCTTGGTAGTCATCGTGATAGTATCGTAGGGTGTTTCTTTGAAAAGGATAGTTATGACATAACGACTGTTGACAGGTATAGTATTCATTATATATTTAATAATATTTTTATGGACTATTCATAAAAAAATAAAAAATATATTATTCATAGATATGGACAAGTTTGTTATTGGCAATGCACCATTGATCCCAAGGATTTGGTGCTTTGGAATCCACCGATTAAAAAAAAAAAAAGAAGAAAAATTGATAGCGACATTGAAGATGACGTAGACTTGGATAAAGCTATAGAAAAAACTGAAAAACAATTCGAAACTTCTGAGAATAAATTATTCCAATTCCGTAAGATAAAAATTAAAGAAAATTTTATTGAAATTTTTAGTAATACTTTAACATGTGTAATTTCATTTTCATAAATATAATATTTTAGCATTTGAAACAACAGAAGAAGTAGAAAATGAAGAAGAAATAAGTTCTTTTTCCTCTGAAGATGAACAAGAAACAGAAATAAAAGAAAAAGAAACAGAAAGAGAAGATAATACAAAAAAATTGAAAAAATTTAGAAAATTACGTTATAAAAAAATTGTACGTCATTTCGTATCACCAAAAGTAGAAAAACAAGACTCAAAGGATATAAAATTAACGGCAGCTGCATATCATAAAGATTCTCATATTTTAATAGTAGGATTTAATAATGGTACCTTCTTTTTATATGATATGCCTGACGGGAACGAGATTCATTCTTTAGAGTATGTTCTTTAAATATTATTAACAAAATACTATTATTATACTATTATTTTATTTCTTAACTTAATCATTTTCGTTTTATCAGGATTTCTCAACAAAGTATTTCTACTATTGCGATAAACCCTACTGGAGATTGGATAGCTTTAGGATGTTCAAATGTAGGTCAATTATTGGTTTGGGAATGGCAAAGTGAAACATACGCTATGAAACAGCAAGGACACAGTAACAATATTAATTCTTTAGCTTATAGTCCTGATGGACAATATATTGTTACGGGTGGAGAAGATGGAAAAGTAAAGCTATGGAATACCACGAGCGGATTTTGTTCTGTTACCTTTAAAGAACACACTTCCGCGGTTACAGGAGTTTTTTTCAGTCACAACCGTAAATTCATTGTTTCTTCTTCGCTGGATGGAACTGTCCGAGCGTACGACTTAACCAGATACAGAAATTTTAAAACTTTAACGTCATTGAAACCGATACAATTTTCTTGCGTAACGTTAGACTCGAGCGACGAGTTCGTTGCTGCAGGAGGTCAAGATTTCTTTTTTATTTACTTGTGGAGTATTAAAATGGGATCTTTATTAGAAGTATGTCTAATTTCAATAAATTTTTGTATCACTTAAAAATCTTGATAATTCAAAGATTACTCTATGATAATAATTATTCGTTTAATTTTTAGATATTAGGTGGTCACACTGGACCCGTTGTAAGTTTAGCTTTTAATCCGAATTTGGCGAGCTCTGAACTGGTATCTGTTTCCTGGGACAAAACATTGAAAATATGGAATGCTATAAGAAATGATTCTATGCATGAGACGATACAGTTAAATTCCGAGGGTTTATACGTCACTTACAGACCTGACGGGGAAGAAATTGCAGTTGCTACTTTAGACGGAGACATTTCATTTTTCCATTGTAAAACTGTACGACAAACAGGCAGTATCGAGGGCAGGAATGACTTAGCCGGTGGTAGATTACAAACAGATATGATTACAGCAAAAAAATCTTCACAGGCTAAGTACGCAAAAATATTTTTTTCCTAATATGATTTTAAATCATTACACTAATTGTTAATTTAAAAATTATATTCTATTCTAGAGGATTTACTTCATTGTGTTATTCTGCTGATGGCTCGTGTATATTAGCTGGTGGATGTTCTAAAAACGTTTGTATTTATAATGTTAAAGAAGGCATATTATTAAAAAAATTTGAAGTCACACAAAACAGGTCTTTGGATGCGGTAAACGTATGTATTATTATAATTATTTACCCCTAAGGACTATAAAAACGTGTGAAACTCGTGATATGATTGAAACATATGAAACACGGGTCTTACTCATTTATTCTATTTTTGTTATAACATTCTGTAATGAATAAACTATTTGTTTTAATAGGATTATATAAACAGGCGAAAATTGACTGAATTTGGAAATTTGAATCTGGTTGAAGAACGTGAAGAAAATGAGGGTGGTAACGTGACGTTGCGTTTGCCAGGTGTTAGAAGTGGCGATATGGCTAGCAGAAGTATGAAACCGGAAGTCAGGGTTTATAGTTTACAATTTTGTCCAACAGGTAAAATTAATATTAAATATTATAAATATTATATATATATATATGCTTAAATTGATTTTGTTATTAAAATAAATGTACTAATTAGGACAAGCATGGGGAGCAGCAACGACCGAAGGTTTGCTGATATATTCGTTAAATGCCGGATATATGTTTGACCCGTTTCAACTAGAGATTGAAATCACTCCTCATACTACCAAAAAAGTTATTTCTAAACAGAAATACGGAAAAGGTTTGTATCTTATTAAACATTTAATTATATTTATGTGTGTTAATAATAATTAACTCTAAATATAATGTGTTTTCATTTTTCAGCATTGATGATGGCTTTGAAACTGAATGAAAAATCTTTAATAAGACAAAGTTTAGAAGCTGTACCATTCAAAAATAGTAAGACTATTTAAATATTCCTATTAAATAAGAAAATGAATTTATTATAATCAATATTTGTTATATTTAATATTTTAGTTGAACTGGTTATAAGTTTCTTGGCGGATATTTATGTAGAGAAGGTTTTGAAATTCATAACAACCGAATTAGAATCAACGAGACATATACATTTTTATCTTTTATGGATAGAAGTGATATTAACTAATCATGGACATAAAATGAACACGATCTTTCAAATGCCGTTACTGTTAATGTTGCAAAGAAATATGCAAAAAATGTACGACGATTTGAGTCATATGTAAGTTGAATTGAATTTTCATAGAACAATATTACATTTCATTGAAAAAACAAAAATATCATTTTAAACATAATTTCTTATAACAGATGTGATTATAATCAATACACGATAAGTTACATACAAAACATGGGAAGAATAAAGGCTGCTAAATCTAAATTAAAAGATAAAGATCCGTGTAGTGATGAATCCGATGATTCATTATAAATCATCATCTGTAATGATTTATCTTAATACAAGTAAAATAATTTTAACTTTGTATATATAAAAAAAATGCATGTAAATGCATTATATAAAAAAAATGCATGTAAATGCATTATATATATAAGAAATACATAAAAATATTTTTTTTATGCGAAATCATTTCAATTTTTCCTAATGTTTATTTTATTTAAGAAAATTTAGCGTTACGTACACAACGTGTGTGTGTGTATGTTGTATATCATTTGATTATTACAATATATAATAATAATAATAATTAAAATTTATAAAGAAATTTCTATACGGATCCACTAAGTGTGCCAAAACAAAGTCAATTAATACTGAAAATAGTTGATTGACGTGGCATTTAGAAAAATAAACTTACAACATCATGCTGCTTTTTTAAGCAAAAGTATTGGCCAATATAAAATTACGAATAATAGAAAAAGAATAGGAAATCCTACTCTACTGTAACGATCTATTTTATGCGATCTAGTTCTGGAAGGAAATAACGGAGATGTTTCGAGATCGAGCCACGTTTGTAAAAGATTTTTGCTTCCTATTCGTTTGGCTTTGTATTTTGGTGCATACATGGTATCGTAATCCCAGAATCCAAAATTTTGCCCTTTGTCTGTTGAAATTGACCGCTGAATATGAAATAAACAACTTGATAAAATAATTAAAACATTTAAGTATACACGTACCACGTAAGTTAATACGTGATATTTTTTATATCATGAAAGATAAATGGAAAAAAAATAAATACAAACTGTTTGAAAACTTCGTGGCACGATTGATGATTGTAAATCACTTCCGAATTGATAACGCAAATCGAGTACTTTGACTACCACGAATTCTCCTAAAGCAGCAAATACAAACATCATGCAACCCGCCATCCAAAGATCCAATGCCTACAAATGAATAATATTGTTAATTTATTCTACAAAAATAATTCAATCAAAAATTTGAATATATAATTAACAAATTATTATCATCATCATCATCATCATCATCATCATCATGATCTTACTTTAACATAAGCAACCGGAGGAATATCACTTTTCAATCCAGTAAACATTGTCACTAAAGTAAGCATACTTGTAACTAAAAGAGCAACACGTCCAGGAATAGCATCCAAACCCAACCAAAAGCTGAACCAAGATAACATCACGACTAACGTTGATGGGGCAAACGTTTGAATCAAATGATGTCCGATTTCTCTCTCAAATCGAAACAAAACGACCAACCTTGAGAAATTACCTAAACGATATTGAATTTTCATTTTATATACCGTATATTACTTTTTTCTATTAGAATTTAATTGAATTCTATCCAATAGAAGATCAAATTATTTTTAATAAACATCATCTCATACCATTCTTTTCCAACATATAATGAGTAGTCTCTTCAAAGACAACAGGTTTTCCTATATTGTATTGTAATAATTTTAATTCAGGATTAACTGTTACACCACTGTCGTCCCATCTCAAACGTAACTTTTGACTGTTGTAAGAAACTGGGAAAAGAAAATCTGATTTTAAAAATAAATGATAAAACGATTAAAATGAATGTCCGAAAGAAGAAAGTTATTGTTCGCGTTACTGCTTACACAAATTACAAATTTGTTATGCGTTACGTGACAAATGACTATTATTCTTTTCAGACATATTATTTGTTAAACTTACAACTTTCAATGTAGATAGGACAAACTTGTATGTCCATCGGATAAAGTTGGAATTCCATTTGACACGCTATTATCGCGTGCATACGTGCTGAATATCTTACTGTTTTGTTTCTGTAAAGTGTGACCGATGAAAATTTGCGGTTCAAAGTAGCGATTTCTACAAAACAACATTAACAATAAACGGGATTACACAATTTGTCACGATTATATTCTTGTGTAATGAATATAAAGGAATTAATCACTCTTACGAAAATATTTTAATTGATTTTTAATCGATGACGATATAGAAACAACAGGTTTATGTATATGTGTACTATTTCTATACGCGAAAACTGCTAATTTCATCGAAAAATGAGTGTGATCAAAATAAAATCATTCTGTAAAGAAAATAATTGAAATATAATTACCAGATACTTTGGAATTTAGGAAATATGGATCGGGTTGCCAAAGATTGTCAAAAAATTCCGGTGGAAATGTAACGTAATCGTCACCATCTTCGAATATGTCATCCGGCATGTAAAGTCTTGACTCGGTCCAACTTTGACGAACGAACATGTCTACTCTTTTAATTAAAAAAAAAAAAAAAAAAAAATAAAACAAATGAATAATTATGTAATAATATGATCGAGATAATTTATTAGGTTGAATTAAAAGTTCGTGAGTTTTTTTTAAATGAATATTTCCAAAGTAAAAAAACAAAGTTTCGATACAATGAACGTACGATAAATTTTGAGTTCATCCTAATATACGAAAATTTACCTAAAATCCATGTCCTCGACGTTGATCGAATTAATGTCCACGACAAAAATACTAAAATTCACTGTCACCGGTACACCCTTTTTTGATGGTGGTCGAATTTCTGAAAGAAAATAATCAAACACGATTATTGTTGTTTCAGTTTTAATGATACCACATTTATTCTTGTATCGGGGTACCAGAAAGTCATTTCGTATTTGTAATCCTATAATTATGAATTTATAATGAAAATATTTCCTAAAGTTTTTGATTAAATTATTTTTCTAATAAAAAATGTAATGAGACTTTATGGTACCCCTGATATATATTGTTAACGAACCTTTAACGTAATGATCTGGTAATACGACTCTTGGTTTCATAACATTTTTCGTCTGATTCTTGATATTTCCTTCGAAAATGCTAAAATTATATTGAGTAAAATATCTTTTTTAATTATTTAGAAAAAAAAAAAAAAAAATAAAACAAAAAGAAATAGACAATATTTTTAGAAAAGAAATATTAGTCCTAATATTATAATAAATAAAATAGGAGATAAAGTATAACCTGGTAGAAAAAACTTCTTGCAAAAGATTGAAACAATAGTGAAGTAAAATGATTACAATCGTAGTACACTTCATCTTTAGAAACATCAGAGAACTGTCAATGTCTTTCGATCGACATTTCTAACTAACTCGAAAGGCGTGCCAATTAATTCATTAAACGGTCACTTATATGCAATCTATTTCAATTGCAGGTATCGTAGTTACATTTCGACATGACAATTATTATTTTGTCATATTATGTAAGAGATAAAATATTCTTATTTTCACTTGGCAGAAACAAAACAAAACAAAACGTACCTGTGATTAGGTATGCTAAAAAATAATTCCGAAATGGTGTGAACGCTTATAGAAAACCTGTTGTATAATATTTTTATTTCGAAATTATATTCCTTTGATGAAAATAGAAATTATTGAAAAAAAAAAAAGTAAAAAAGAAATATATATATATTTTTTTCAATTATCAAATAATCGAACATAAAATAAAATATTTATTTGGATACATATATTGTAATTACGGATTAAAATATCAGTCAACGTTTGTTTTTTTTAATTACTGTAATTGATAAGAATTTTTCAAGTATTTAGTAGAAAATTTGTATAATCGAATTAATGTATATTAAAAGTGTATTTAAAAAAAAAAAAAGATAAGTAACAATTTGAACTTTGGTGTAGTTTAAAGACCCATTATAATACAGTTTCCTCTTCATTGATATCATTCAGAAGATGAAACAACGGTACATGCTTATACCAAACTAAACTTATGTTAGATGTCACGTGTGTCTCGAAAAGTCGACCTCAATCGGTGACCTCGATGAGTCCTATAGATTTTTTTATCTTTTAACTCACACTTTTTTTATCATGAATTTTTACAAAATCCAAACGGTGAATGACATGCTATAATAATGATTGTCATAAAAATATTACGAATAATATGACAGCTTGTGTGTGTGGTTGTTGTTGTTCATGTTCGTTTCAATACTTGAATACCATGAACCATGCTTCATATTTGATTTTTTTTTATATTTTAATATTAATTAATAAATGATAAATTTCATATTTTTTCATAATTGGATTAATCAGAATCTAATTGATCATACTTCAAATATAATTCCATTTATTGTAATATTTTTCTGTACGAAATTTTTCAAACAATACAATTGCATTGTAACAAATAATTTGTATCATTAACCAAAAAAAAAAAGGAAACAGAAAATGGGACGAATAATTTGATTACACTTTCAATTTTATGTGTTCATTAGTAACAAAATACTTTTTCTTTAAAGTATTATCCAACAGGTGTTTCGATAATCAAAAAATTTCTAATTGTAAAATCAAAATTCTGTTAGAAAATTAGGTCAGCAAATAAAGAAAATGTATATCTTGGTGAAACCTCGAAAGGATCTAAAAAGGATATCATCATAATCATCATCTTTCTCACGATCCATCGGGGTCGTCTTGAATTCTCGGTTTTTTGCCTGAAGCCATATTATACAAAGTTTTCAAAGATTAACACATACACGTGCACACAAAACTTACAATTGCAATAATATAATTTATATTAATAAATAAATAAATAGATAAATCAATCAATCATTCAATAATAATAATAATAATAATATCATCATCATTATAACAAATATAAAAATATTTTACTTTTCTTGATTGATTTCAATCCAAAAATAAGAAATTAATAAAACTAACGGTACAACGATTTATTTCCCCAAGTATTATATATTCGAAAATATTTTATCTTCACTTCGTAAACCGTTAAATTATTCTCTTACGTTTGATTAATTAATTATTTTTTTATTGCCCGTCAAATTATTCTTTTTATCCTAGAGGAGAAAATAAAAGAACCTTTGACGTTGATTTGTAATAGTTGGGGATACAAAAAAAAATGTCTAATCAACGTTACTACTTTTTTACCGATATTGTTTATTTAAAATCCTTTCCTTTTTTTTTTTCTTTGAAACATTTGTTAGATATTTAAAGCGTAGGAGGAACAGAAGAAGAAGTAAATAGTGTTTAACTCGTTGAAGAAATTGTCAGGAATGTTACGGAACTTGGTGTAGAAAGTTCACTCGCCCGATGATTTTCTTCTCGTATGTATTTGTCCCATTTATGTGTGCACACTCTTCTCTATCCTTCTCCTTCTACCCCACCCCCTCCCCCGCTCCCACCCTATTCACCATTCAGAAATAAAAAAAAGGAAGAAAGAGAGAGCAAAATCTATTCAGCAATAAAGTTAAGAATGCAGAACGTCGATTTAGAAATTCATTAATTTTTACGGACACGTTTATTATTTTTATCATTCGACAAAATATAATCATGAAATTTTTGTTTTCACCGTTAAAAGTTTTACCATTCGAATTTGATTAATTATTTATCGTTATATTAATCATACTATCGCAATTTTTTTCATACAAAATTTATATACGTTACGTTAGAATAATTATTTTTTTGTTTTTTTTAAGATTGTTATTATAGGATATAATATAAATGATCGGATCGAAAATATTATATTTAAGCTGTGGTTAAATATTTAAAAAAAAGAAAAAAAAAACAATTTTATATTTAAATATTAAAATTTTATAATTTATTTTAATTTATTTTATATATATATATAAAAGGGTTGTAAGAAAAAAAAGAAGGAACAAGTTTTAACGTAGAAATAATTTGTTCTTGTCTCAATTTGTTGTAATATTCAATTCAAAATATTGAGAGAAAGTACGCATGCGTATTTATTTATTAAAATACGCATAAATATTTGTCGATATAAGTTTGTAAAAAATCAAATCAACACGACAATAATAATAATAATAATAATCTAACGTTTGAATTTTAATTTGTCGTAAAATATTTCTTTACTCTTTATCGAGATAAATTTTTGTTCCCTATAAACATTACGAACTATAACAATTATGATGTTTTATTTGACTTTCGTTATATAAGGGAAAGTACGTATTAAACAATAACTTTCACGATAATTTACGAATACAAAAAAATTATTGTTCTCTTTTTTTTGTTTTGGAGAATAAGGAAAACACATTGGAAACAATTTTACGAGATGAAAGAAGAAAAAATCAATAAAAAAAGAACAAACAATAAGAAATAGAAAAATGTCGGAATGTAAAAAAGAAATGATGCACAATCGAAGTAAATCATAATAATAATCCAAATTATTTTTCCTTATAACTTTATTGGTTCATCATTATATTATCAATAAATAAAATTAAATCTCTGTCAAAAAAAAAAATCATTTGAATATTCATCGTGTCAAATACAACGGAATGTCGTAGTTTAATAAACGATTAGGCGTGCAATTTTGTTTGTTTTCTAGTAAATTTTCATTCTCGTCATGCCTGATGTTCAACGAGCCGTGAATTCTCGAGTATACCTTCCTCTCAGGTGCATTTCCGTGTTCATTCATGAAAATAAAAAAAAAATAAAAAAAAAAGATCAACGAACTCTGCCATATGTTTTTCTTTTTTTTTTTTTTTGTATCCCTCTCTCTCTCTTTCTCTTTGTAGATTAAAATCTATTAAATAATATTATACAAATCGTATATCAAAATTTGTTTTATCGTTAAAGAGAGAAACAAAATATATAACAAGTGTATTATATTTTAATTATCGATATTCGAATAGATTCGCAATTAAAAATTTCAATAAAACAATTAACCATCGTTCACATTGTTATTTCAATTTTTTCATTTTAATTTATTCAAAATTCTATTTTATTATCAAACACAATACAGATTTCTAAATTTTCATAATATCGATGAGAATTAAATAAAAATTTGATTTTCGATTAATCATATACTAACCAATAAAATATATATAATAAATATATTAACCAATAAAATTTCGATTAAATTATATTATTTTATAAAAAAAAAAAACAAACCCCATCAAGTATGGAATATATTATATATCTTTTATTCTATCTCTTCACACAAGACGATAATAAATAAAAATAATGAAATAATAATTAATACCAAATAAACAATATAATAAATAATTTCTATTGTTGTTTCATGTGTTCAGGTTTAATAGAAAATCTGTTATGTTAACAGGTTAACAGGGTAATGTTACAGGATCGAATTGGACGATAGAACACCCACAAGAGACACCCCCCTTTTAGGGTGTCGTATTGATTTCTATGATGGCGGCCAACCCCGGCGCTTACCACCCTAACAGTTTGCCGAGAAAACTGAAGCAACGTTGGGGGCTGCTCATGTCACTCGTGCTTATTTCCAATGGAAAACTTATGGAATAATTAATACTTATCATTAATTATTAATCATTTTTAATACGAACAATTTAATCCTCATTCAAATATATAAATAAATATATATACGTATCATTGAAATAATTAAGTTTTGAATAAACAAATTTTGGATACTTTAACTTAATCGATAAGAAATGTGAATAGTGAGAGTATAGTTTAACAACGGGGGAGGGGGGGTGGCGGCGGGGGGAGGGACTGGATGAAATTGGTGGAGGACCCGGTTTAGTTTAAACGGTCATTAACACGAATGAAAAAAAAAAATGGATAAAAATAAAAACGAAAGGAAGAATCTAAGTGACAAGTCGTTCGTAACGTAGTTCAATGAACTTTGCGTTTTAGAAAACAGGTGTTTTTAAACTTCTTTGATCCATATATATATATATATATATAATACGCGAGTGTGTGTGATTGTGTATTTGTGTGTGGACGTGTGCTAAGCACGTTGAACCGGTATTAGTGATATATTAAAATAAAAAAGAATAGAAAGAAACGTGTATTGGGGTAAAAGTAAAGTTGTGTGAGCGAATTCGATTTGATTAACCAAAAAAAAAAAAAAAAGAGATAGTAATCGTGTTAATGGCAAATTTTATTGTTATAATTATACGTTATATATCGATATTATTATTCTAAAAAAAATTAATGTGAATTCACGGTGGGGATCTTGATACGAGTTTCATTAATTTAAGTAAGTATCGTTTACTATATTTTTATATATTATATTTTTATTTATTTATTTATTTATTTATACTCAGTCCCTTTTGGGTTTGGAGGGCTTCCGATACAATTTTCCTTTTTACAAAAATTTAACAAACAACTATTATATATTCTATCTCAATACATTTAAATTTGAAAAACAAAACTCTGAAACTAAAACTAATTTTTTTTTTTGAACTAACTAACAACATAACAATTCACTTCTATATTTTTTGTGTGTTTTCTTTCGCAATTCTTTTTTGTACATTCTTTTTCTTTTTTGTTTTTTTTTTTTTTTTTTTATTCTAAAGTAGCAATTAAGTTCTCTCGAATTTCGAATGATTAGAGAAAGGTGCTTGAAAATGAATAGAAACAAAAATTAATAAGTGTCACACGCACACACACATTTGACATTTGTTTCGAACGAAATTGGTGAAATTGGTGGGGAATACATTTTCATACGTTAATTTCTTTTTCTTTTGATTTTTGGTCCTTTTTTTTTGGTTTGTTTTTTTTTTTAAGCATTTCTCCTAAGATTATATTTCTTACTCTCTCTCTCTCTCTCTTTCTCTCTTTGTATTTATCTTCTTTCTTTTTTTCTCCCACTATAACTTTCACCCGGATATATATACTGTTTTATACACATATATACACACGCACACACTCATAGAAATACACAGAGATATGCTTTCTCGTGAGCATAACTACTTTGAATCTACGCTTCGGATCGATAATGAAACGAATCAGACGTCAAAATAAATTCGCATAATCGTAATTCTTGTTTCCTTTTTTATTATTTTATTTTATGTTTTTTCTTTTTCTTTTTCTTTTTTTTTCTCTCGATTTATTCAAATTACACACAAATTTGCGTTGTCATCGTATTCACGATTAAATTATATTTTTATATTCATTTGTGCAAATGTCATAGAAAATTTTGAAATATTTTATTTATATATATTTAAAATTATTATTATAATTTAATATTATATAATATAATTTAATATTAATTATTATATAATTTAATATATATATATTTAAAATTACTGAATTAAATATTTGAACTTTTAATTATACGTATAGAAATATTTGTTTGTCCTTTTTTTTCCCCAAATAACATAAGATTTAATATTTAATATTTAATTAGCATGAGATTAATTTGAAATAAATGTTTATAATGAAAACATTACAATTGAAATTGATATATTTAATTTGTTAATATATATAGAAATGCAATTAATTGTAAGATAAAAAACATGTCATTATATCGATATGAGAAATTTCACTTTCGCATAAGTTATTTATACTATCTAGTATAAACTTAAATTATCTTTATACGGAGACACAAACGCACACACCGGATATATGTATTAGCAAAGTGGTTTTAATCCAATGAAGAGAAATCTTCTCTTAGCAATCTTATATATACACTAAAGATACTCATACGAGTTCAAAGACAAACGATAATAAAGATGAAGGATTATAAAATAACGTCATTTACCACTTTAGCACATGACTAATAAGCAATTGTAAAATAATCATACGTCATTATAATAAAAAAAAAAAAAACAAAAAACTATACACATAACTTTATTTCTCAAACAATCGTTTGATAATGTAATTAAAAGAAAACACACAAAGAGTTTATTCTTTCTGATTCGATTATAATATTTTTAATGTGTGATGTTTATGTGTGTGCGTGTTTAGATACTATATTTTTAGAATTATTAATATTAAAAAAAATAATATAATTAGTTTTGATCAATATATGTGAATGCAATCCTATAATTAAAATCCTATGGTAAAAATATCAAACTTATTACTACGATAATTAAATATTAAATTAAATAATATTAAAAAAATCCAATATAAAATTAATTTAAAATTACTGAAATAAATTTACGCGTAAAGATAACATTAACAATTTGAAAAAAAATGTATATATATAAACCACGGAAAATTAAAAACCAAATTAAAAATCACATATCATTCATAACACATAAATCTCAATATATCTATAATAAAAATACAAATAAATCAATATGTTTATATATAACTATACATAATATTAATTATATTAATTATTCCTTTAAATTGTATCAAGGTTGTGTGTTGAACAGTAAAGACAAAA
Source organism: Polistes canadensis (assembly GCF_001313835.1). Lineage (NCBI taxonomy): Eukaryota > Metazoa > Arthropoda > Insecta > Hymenoptera > Vespidae > Polistes > Polistes canadensis. The sequence goes on from NW_014569582.1 coordinate 963,180, forward strand.
TAAAAAGAAACACGTGTTCATAAAATTGAAAGGAAAAAGTGAAAAAAAAAAAGAAAAACAATTACAACCTCAGCAAATATTTCTTCTTGTTAGATAAAATAAAAAATGCACACGTAAACGATCATAATAATAATAATAATAATGAAACTTAAAGAAAGAAATAAAATTAATTGAAAAGAAATTTGCTGTCAATTTGACAAAGGTGTCAGTGTCAGTGACTGCATATTTGCACTTGGTGCACGGATTTTATTGTAAACGATTATATTCTCCTAGACATTGACATCGAAAGTTAATAGTATAGTTTGATTAAATAGATAGAAACACCATTAACTATAATTGCACAACCATAATCATCGTATGAAAACGTTGAGAAAAGTGACGTCAACCATAGGATCAACTTTTATACGTGAGTTTTTTGAAGCGTCATCGAAAAGGTCAACGATTATTATCTTCCAACATAAAAAAAAAGAAAAGAAAAATATTCACAAGAGAAACAAGAGTAATCGAAATAAAAAATAAAGAAAGAAAGGGGAAAAAAAGAAACATCTTATTATTATTAAAAATTTCTTTATTCGCGACCACGTACGATAACGAAATTATTTATTTTCTCTCTCTCGAATAAATTTAATATTAATTTATAAAAAATTTTTTAAAATTTT
>NW_014569582.1:964244-965543 GCF_001313835.1 Polistes canadensis
TTTTTTTTAATATAGAAACTTAGTATTAGATTAGAGTAGTAAACATTGTATAGAGTATATATGCAACCTATTTATGGAAAGCGAAACTTAATAACGGCTAGATACCGAAGAGGATGTTGGTCAAGAACGGTGAAACCGATCGTAGTTGTTATTTTTGTCGTTGTACTAGTACCGGACACCGGTTTTACATTTTTTTCCTATTGCATCAAATTATTTACTTACTTTATTTACGTATACCTACTTTTTGTGTTATTTTTTTTTGTACAAACAAGCTTTACAAATTAGAAGAAAAAATAATGAATTTGATATTTTGTCGTTGATACTTTTCATAATATCTTTTACCTTTTATTTTGATTATTACATCGATAAAATTTATTATCACTTTCCAAGAATAAATTAAATGAAACTAAATTAATTGGTGGTTCGCGCAGATACTTTGCGAATATTTTTCTTTTTTTCCTTTTAATATTTGTATAGGATATTATTTTTTTTTTCAATATAAATAAAAATTATTATCCACTCTGTTGGAATATATTTTTCACAAAATATTAATACACGAAAAATTTGTGTATATTTGAATGTAAAATATTTCTATGAAAATTGTTTCTGACGTGATCATTAGTATTTTATTTTTAGTAAAAGATTATTATAATTTTTATTTATTTATTTATTACATATATATATATATAATATTGTCTATTTTAAAAAACATGAATAATTGTTTTAATAAGAGAATATACAAAATAGATAAATGATAAATATATTAATCGTTATCATTATTATTATTTTTGTTTGTTCGCGTTTTATGTAATATTAATCATTTATTTTTCATTTTTTGACTTTATTTATTATTCAAAAGAACATATCGTGAACTGGTATCTAGAAATGGCTAGTTTATTGATCTAAAAGATTCTCTGAGAGAAAGGTAGTACCAACCACTCTCTATCGAACAACTTTTTCTTTCGTTTCATTCTACCATGAAGTGTATCGACTCAACTGATATCGTTAACACGTACTAATTTATTTTGTAAAAGTAATTTCACTCTTATCCTATTCATTTAAATCGAATAATCATCTCAATATTCCTCATTGTTTCGTTCAATTTTTTCAAAAATAACGAAGAATCAAACGTTACTTATTATTTTTCCTAATAATTCTTATTAAAATCCAATACAATACAATACAAATTCAACCAATCAACAATATATTTTCACAACTGTACAACTTTGCTGTTTCTTTGAAAATTTTTGCTAAATATTGTTTATACTAAAAGTAAATAAATTTTAATGAAACTTATAT
>NW_014569582.1:966596-969890 GCF_001313835.1 Polistes canadensis
TTTGGAAAGTTTCTGTAAATATTCGGAATGCTCTTTGCATTGATGAGAATGCCGAGGAATTACTAGCAATGGCGAATTTCCGGCTATGATAGTAACATATATATAATAATAATAAAATAACAGTTAGTTTTTGAAATAACTATTGTTTCTGGGTAACAAATTGTTCAAATAGTTGGGCGGGAAACGTTATACGCTCGTAGAAATGTTTTCTTTCTTAAGAAAAACGGTAAAATAATCTTCGAACACCTTTACGATCTTTCTCGGCTACGCAATACGCTTTTATTTATTTTTTTTTTTTATTTCTACATAACACTATACCGTTTCGTGAAAACTGCATACGATACAAATACCGTCCTCATTTTCATAAACCCGTGTACTGATTTCAAAATTTTTGCATTTATACGAATAATTTGTTCTTCTTAATTTCGAATCACAAAAAAAATTAATTTTCAATTTTAAGAAAAAAGACTTTGCGAATATTGATACACAATTTTTTATTTTATCCTTTAAGTTATTCGAATTTATAAATTTTTCATTACAAAATCCTGATCCGACTAAAGTGGTGAAGATGTCCTGTAAACATAAAAAAAAAAAAAAAATAAAATAAAATAAATCGTGCTTTTAAAAGAAAATAAATGAAACTCTTTACGTGTTAATCAATTAATATTATTTGAAACATTTGGAACTATTTTTTTGCGATATTTAAAAAATAATCGTATATTTATCCACGATTGCGATTCTATTTCCCGGAAACTACGTGTCAACCTGTTAAAATGTTTGACCAAGTCGTTAAATATTATTTCATTTAATTCATATTTAAACTAACATTCCACAATATTTGTTTTCTTGGTAAATCAATGACGTCAAAATATTTCAGCAACAGTTTCATAACACGAGTAAGGCGAAATCCACAACGAAGAAATTTTAATAAAAAAAAAAAAAAATAAAATCAAATAAAAGAAATAATCAAATAAATAAATAATCTTGAATTTTTTGTTCTAATTGATACGTGAATAAATATTTTATTAAAGAAAAAAGAAAAAAAAATTGTGAAAAAGTAGTTTATTAATAATTATTTGAAAATTATTTGATTTAATTATATTAATGATTAACGAAAGATAATGATTGAATTCGTTAGAATGTCATTGATTAAATTCTGTCTTCGGTATACTAATTGCAAAGTCATTAACAGTGTAAGCATTTAATGTTCTATCTACGAATACCATCGTCGTTCCTATCGAACAGATTCAATGAGACAGCAAAAATGATTTAACATTAATTAAATTCTGTCGAATATATAAGAAACTTATTATACGATGATACTAATCATCGATAGAAATGTTACTACGATAGAAAGTTTATTTTACGAACCTTTTATTTACTACTTAATAATATAACTTTTATACGATTTTTTTTCAATTAACATAAGCATTTTATACACATTAAATTCTATAGTTTTATTATACTTTATTCTTGGATTATTACAATTTTATCTAATGAATAATAAAAATGAAAAAAAAAATAACGAAAAATATGTAGAAGAAAAAAAATTTTAAAAAACGTATCGCAAATATTAAAATAAGTTTCAATTTTCTTAATTTTTCTATTAAATAAATATTGAAGAACGTTTTGTAAGAAGATTACCAAACAAAATAATGATTATTAAACAACAACAATTGGGATAATAGAAAAACAAAAGAAAATTACGTAAATTAAAATACCCCTACCCCATTTTCATCATCCCCGCCCCCCCCCTCTTCGAATTATTATTGTCAAAGCTTATTGTCACCTGGATACTTGACAAAAATATACATAGAGAGTGTACAACGTGTTTTTTAACGTGATAAACGAGGTCGTCATAAAATGTACGTCTCGTTGCCATTTCTCATCGATTTGAAAAGTGTTTAAGATGAAAAGAAGGGTACACACAAGCGTACTCATTTAAACATATATTCCACTTCTTAAAAAAATGAAAAGAAAAGAAAAGAAAGGAAGGAAGGAAGATAAATAAAATATAAAAGATAAGTTATTCCTATTATTGGTATAACATTTTTGTTCAAAGTAACATCTCAAAATGTAATTTTTATTTTTCTACGAGAATAATACGTTTGAAAATATTACTAGGTCGTCATAAATTTATATCTTTTTCGCATAGCCCACACACACACTCCGTTAAAACTAAAATGATTTTTATGTTTTTCTTTTTTTTTTGTAAACCAATTGTCTTGAATTCTTTCCTATTTGATTTTTTTTTTTTCTTTTTTTGATATTCCTTTTTACGTTTCTACATGTAAATTTGATTTATACGATCGTAGAAATTTATTACTTCGAAGTTTACTACACACCCAACGAACGGTACTACCTAATATCGAATGTAGTTTTACATTTTTTTATTTTATTTTTTTTTTTTTAAGTGTTACACTACTATCTTTGTATTTTTTTGATGCAAATTTTTCTTCGTTTATTTTACTTACAGATAAATAATATATTGATAATGTTTCTTTTTTTGTTTCTAATCAAAGATTCAACTTTTCGTTTATATAATAATAAATTGTTTTATTATTGTTATTAATAATATTAGATTAGAATATCGTATGTTTAGAATGCAACCATGCCTCATTACCATGATGACACATCTGTACTCTTTTACTAAAGTGTGACACTTTCCAAACTCCCATGAGATGGTGAGATACCATAAGCAACCGAAAGCAAAGTCATTCATTCGAAAATATAATTATTTTATAAATATTAACAATAATTTCTTTCTATATATCATATTATTTATCATCACTTAATTTGTTTTATCTATAATAATAATAATAATCGAAGATAAATATAACAGAGATCGATTTTTTGTTTTAATGTAAATTTTTATTCAATACTTTATTCAATTTAATTTTTGAACAAAGTATATAATTTGTTTTGTTTTTTTATTTATTTCGATTATCAATTTGTATCATATTAAAATCAATTATTATATCACAAGATTATATTTTCCGTTATCGTTTTTCATCACCTAATGCAATTTCTCTTTCCTTAACGAGGATATAAAATACAATCGGTTAGTATCTATAGTGTAATTTGAAAACTAACCGTTAATACTAGCAAACATAAACTCGAGTTAGGATCTTCGAAAGAAGCTAATGGGTTTTTACGATGGAAAAATAATGATACGTGTTTTAAATGAAAGTTTTCTTTAACAATTATCGATCATTTTTCATTTCTATTGTATTCTACATTTTAAGAAACCATGTGTAATATATTCAAAAGATTATCTCTCTTAAATTTTATTTT
>NW_014569582.1:971957-974853 GCF_001313835.1 Polistes canadensis
ATTATTATTAATTATATAATATATTTATATTTATATTTTTAATTTTTCTTATTCTTTGTATATTGTTTTTTTTCTTTCTTACACGTACACTCTGTTTCTTAATTTCATTTTAATAAATATAATTGTTTTTTTTTGGTTTATCTTCTCTCATACATATACACACACACATTTATTTATATTTTTTTTCAAGTTTACATATTTTTTATGATTGATACCGTTTTCTTTCGAATATCGAGAGAAAATAACACAGTAACCCAGTTTTAATCTTGGCCCCCTTTGAAAAGTACATTCGGTAAAAGGTCCAGAATCTTATTTGGCCCAGTAAAATATTTAAAAACAGGTTTCATATATATATTCACGACTGTTCAAACATTCTCTTTACAATAAAAAAAGGATAAAGAAACAAAACAAACAAACATGCACTCAACCCAATTATTTTTCTCCTCCCAATTAAAAATTTTCTCAATAAACATCTATTATTTCGCATTGTTTCTTTTTTTTTTTAATTTTCTTTTAATCAAACACACGAATTATTTTATATTATTTGAATAATCGAAAGTATCGTGAGTGTATGTGTATATGTGTGTGTGTGTGTGTCAGTGCACAGATATTTTGCTTATTTTGAAATCGATCGTCTGTCTCCAGTTGGTCAACTTTAGTAAGAGAAATTTATGACTTTCTTTTTTCTTGCATCCTTTTATATATTGTATCTAGAAATTCAATCGTAATTTCTTACTTTTTAACGTATTAATTTGATACAACAAATGTTGTCTTTTAAAAACCAATAATAATTTATATAATAATTATCTATAATAAACAAAATAATATTTAAATTTGGATTTAAATCTCAATTAACAAAATATCAAACACAACATCGTTATATTATTTAAAATTGAAACACGATCATCAAAATTAAATGTAATTATTTAAACACAAAAAAAAGAAAGTAATTTAATTATCCAAAAAGACAAAATATCAAATTCTGTGATAGAACATACATAAATAAAAATGAATCATAACAGAAACAAAATATATCTTCTATAAACGAAAGTAAAACTTCAATCCTAATTCGGAAAAAAATAAACCCCCCTCTCCCCATAATAATAATAATAATAATAATAATAATGAATAATTAACAATTACAATTTAAATATGAACATTAAAAGTAATAATTAACTCGTGTAACGATAAAAACTCGATGAAATAATCATTTCAAAATTGAAAGTGAAACTTTAATTGCAATTTGGGCCAGAAAATTCCATTCCCCCTGCCCCCCTGTCCCCATAACCTCCAGGTAGGTATTACTATAAAATAACGAATAATTTCCGGTTGTCCTTGCCCGTGAAAAATAATGGTGGTAATAATAATGGAAATACCTCTTACAAATAAAGGTTCTTAAAACAAGTTTTCTGTTATACTCTCGCCATGAAAATGGGGTCACAGTCGAAGAGACGAGTTGGTGATGCCCGTTTCTGTCCAGGAAAGGTGAAACACCATTGAAGAAAGGCGCGAGCATATGAAATTAAAGAAAACAAACAAACAAACTGATCAAAATTATTCTCAATTAAAAAAAAAGTAATCGAACAAACGTTTGAACTAACACGAATGAATTTCTCAGACTGTTATTAAAATGTCAATTGATATTAAATGATCTATCCAATTGTATTTCGTCACCCCCACCACCACCCACCCCTCTCTCTCCCACTCCAATTAAATTGATCATCCACCATGACATTTACCCCCCACTCGAATCAAATCCACGTGCATTAAATACTCCGAATAACCAAACACTCCAAGTTACTTTTCAGCTTTTACATTTTGGCCTAGTTTTATGCATAAAACACACTTACTCTTCAACTGTATTAACATTTCCCCCTCAGTTCAGTCCACCCCCCTCCCTACTACTACTACTTTTTTCTTAAGGGGGTTTACCGACCACCACTTCTTTCCTCCCCCCTTCTTCTTCTTCTTCTTCTCCTTCTTTCACGGTTATCTTTTACTTCGGAACCAAGACCAAGGTTATAAAGTACACCGGTCACTTCTACGCGAGACGCTGCTACATTGCCGATCAGCATCGTCTTCTTCAATATCGTTTTCTTTGATCATCATCGTCATCATCGTTCAGTACCATCATCACAATCAGTATCTTTTCATTTTTTGTGTGTTTTTTTTCTGGGAGAACGATTTAAATTTTTGTTCCTTTTTCCATGAAATAATTGTCTGCCGAAATTATTTGCTATTTTTTGTTGTTGTTCACAATTTTGTTTTATATATACTATATTAGTTTTATTTTTATTTTTATTTATATATATATATATATATTTTTCTTCTCGATTTAATTTTTTTTTTTATTGAGTGATATTAAAACGTTCGGTTTTCGTGCGAGTTGCGTACTGAAGTTGTGTTCTTTGTTTTTTTTTTTCTTTTTTCTGTAAAATTATCTAAAAAAAGAAAAATAAGGAAAAATTTGTTTGGGGGTTTATATATATATATATATATATATTTAATAATACAAGTTTTTGTATGCACGTCGTCGTCGTCGTCGTAAGAGTCATTAATTTTATGTAAAGTATTTCTTGAAATTACGTTCTTTTTTTTTTTTTCTCTCTTCCGGTGGTGACTGAAAAGTCAAAGAGAATTATCATCGTGTTGGAAGATCATTTTCATTTTATCGGGGAAAGTTGATCCTGCTAAATCGAGGTAAGAGGATTCTCCTCTACTATTTTGTTTATCATTTATTTAATTATTTCTCTAATGAAATATATATGAAAAATAAAAATATTCTATTTAAAAATAAAATTAATAATTAAATGATTACATATATACGTTATATATATTTCGTATTAAATTTAATTGAATTTAAATTTCTTTTCTTTTGTTATCCATATATCCGATT